>NW_020954596.1:54987375-54991646 GCF_900497805.2 Vombatus ursinus
ATAAGGTCTCTATGAGTATACAATATCAACAAAGAAATTTCATTTTGCTGCTACCCTCCCAGTCAAATTTCTTACGGTACTGATACAAGTTAATAACTCCCCCATAGACCTGTCAGATTCAACCTGATTCTCCTTCTGGGATAGAATGCAGGTTAACAGCCTGGAATGATGATTCCTGGCTCAAAGCCAGTTTGTGTGGGCTGCAAGTAACTCTCTGATCTTCCTTTCTGCTCCTAGAGAGAGTCCTAGGGCAGCCAATCCTGTTGAAGAGCTAATTGGTTGCCAACAAATATACACCATCTCAGGCTAAGGATATATGAAGAGCCATATTTGAGTTCCTTTCCTCTTGATTGATTTTATGTGATCATTTCTTTTTATTTGCCTTCCTTTCCTCCATCAGAATTTTAAAGGTGAGTGCTAAGGGGCGGGGGGAGGGAAAGACTATCAAAATAACTGGCAAATTCTCTTTTTTACATGAAAAAGTTGGCATGTCCCTTCTTATGATTTTAAATTCAACATGATTACTTGATTTTTTTCAGTACAGGTATTCCTCTTCTAGGAGATTTTGCCATTTTTTTCTCAAGATCCAGCTATTCACAGAGCTTAACATTGCTGCTCCAGAAAACAGGTTTACATGCCCCAGAGGACTTGATAAATTTTTAAGTCTTTACAGAAGGATAAAAAGAATTTTGATGATGTTAGGGCACAGTAAAGGAGGTAGGCTAATATTGAATTTTGAACCAATAATCCCAAGTAATAATGATTTTAATTATAGGGTTGTACATCTATTGGGAATTTTTTCCATGAAAAATCTCAAAATATTTTACTTTTTCTTTTTAAATTATTCCATAAAAGGCAGTTCTACATTTTCTGAAGAGTAAGATCAGAATCTCACCACAGCTGGACAGAGAGCAACACATCACTGGCTGTTGTATTGATGATTTTATAAATATATGATGTATTTATTTTACAAGTATATATGAAAAATGCATTCCTCTCAGATTTGACCACATGAAATAGTAAAAAGCACTTCAGAACAAATAAGGCATCTACCATGTTTTGAAGACTTATCAATGTTTTATATATTAATATAGAATTCATAATTTAAAGTGTTTCAACATAATAATTTTATCATATTTACATAACTAATTTTAAAAAATAGAACAAAACATTTACTTGGAGGTATAGCACTAACCTACAATCTTAAATGTTTCAGTTCTGCCATTTCTGTGAGGAGAATTTAGATAGATTGTGCTAATAAGTCCTCTTTGCCCCAAGATTCTGAAAGAGGGCACAGCTTAAATGTGGAAGTCATTAGTCTTACACACTAATAATTCACACACTACTCTAGAAAATTAGTGTATCTAGGTCACATTTCATAAGAGCTAAATATTTCATGTACACTGGTTGGAATCAACTATGCACATTTCCTTCTTCAAACATAGTGCTGAAACTTTCTGTTTATAAACCCATTTACACATTTTTCATCCAACATTCAAATAAATACATTCAACCAAATATGCAGAGACATCACATAAATATGAACAACTTTAGGAGAAACTTCGAGTCATTTGTTCTTGGGTTAATGGTTACAAAAATCAGGGACTCCTTTTATTTCAATGTGTAGTCTGTTTTTACTACTTTGTAAGTCATTTTTTTAATTACAGTACTCCTCAACATATCTAGCAAGTTCTTACCACTATGTATGAAAGACAAGTATAAACAAGAACAAAAAGGAAGACTTGGTACTGTGTTATAATGAGTAGCATAACTGACTGAAAATCAAGCTATGTTACAATTTGACTACATCTGCCTTTACCCTTAATTAGCACTAGTAATAATTATAATGGTCCTTTGTGTGTGTATGCTTTACGTTTTATAAGAAGCTAAACATTCTTAGCTCCATTTTATACTTATACAGAATCACAGCTAAAACTTCATGTTCTGATAAACCATTCTCTTCTTTGTTACAAAATGCCAATGGTTAATATACAGACATTGCCAGGCATGTATGTTGACTGGTACTCCAATTGGCAATTCTAACAGACATAGATGCAAGCAGTATTAATTAGAAAAGTGGTAGCAGATTGCACACTTGTGCAATATATGCCTTTCATAAAATGTCCTATACTCACTAGACACCCCTGGAATGAATATGAAGCAAAAATACCCTTAATAGCTAATAGCATGCAGCTAAGAAAAGAAGACACTGTATAAGATATTTTTTTTAAAATTTCATAGACAAGTTAAAAACCCTGTGGCTGTCTAAACTGTATATAGATAACAATGAGCAAATTTAAGAGAAATATATGAAGAATGTTTATGATTTAAGTATGTCTTGGAATTAATGAATTTGAGTATTTCAAAACACATTGGAAGCTACTCTTTGTAATAAAAGTAAATCTATGTTAAATTGTCAATTTCCTAACAAGAATTTTGAAATGAGGTAGTCTTAAATGCATTAATTAATGAGGAAAGAGTCATATTCAGGGAAAGGTCTCAAGATTTAAATTGGTCCCTATAAAGTTCCTGATGTGGTGAATTTTTTTAAAAGGACACTGTAGAAAGGTGAATTCACAACAATTATAGAGGTATGAAGCACTCATATTGCATCTCTTATAGGTCTCTTGCTCTGTGTGTGTGTGTGTGTGTGTGTGTGAGAGAGAGAGAGAGAGAGAGAGAGAGAGACAGACAGACAGACAGACAGACAGACAGAGAGGGTGGAAGAGGGATAGATGGACAGAGGGACGGAAGGAGGGAGGGATCAAAGAAGGAAGGAAAGAGCAGGGGAAAAGAGGCAACAGAGGTAGAAGAAGATGGAGAGAGACAGACAGAAAAATGGAGATTGAAACAGAAAAAGACAGAAAACTAGAAAGACAGAGATTGTGATTTGTCCTTTGATCTCAAAGAGGACCATGACATCAGGAAGATGATGCCATGGCTTGCAAGTGAATTGGATTACATAGAGGGAGGGCTGTGCAAAGTTACCAGACTCACTTTCTCCTCCAGAGCCATCTGGTTCCAGTGGCCAGATATAGATTAGGGCGACTACAGGTGGCCCAGAATGCAATGGGAGACTTTTGCATTTTTAAGGTAATGTCTTTCCAAGTTCTCACTTTGCCTAAGGCAACACCCATTCAGTGATTAGGGATGTTTAAAAAGTGAGCCAAGGAGTGGACCCTTTAATCCCCCCAAAAAAATAAAATTGGGAGGGGGAGACTCTCAGGTTGTTTCTGGCCCAAAGAGAAACAATTACTATTTACATTCACTCTGAGCCATCTGGGCCCAAAAAATAACCACTAAATGGTGCTCGGGCAGGGACCTATTATAGGCCCATCAATGAGAGCTAGAGTGAATTGGGTTTCTGGCAAGGTCTTTAAAAAAGAAATTTACCCAGTAAACCCCACAATATCAAGGCAGGCTTCAGCTATCAAAATTTACCTTCCTTTTGGCAGGGTACCCTCAGGTAAGGGCATGACACCCCATGGAGAGGAGAGAAAGGAGAAAATAGGAAAGGAGAGGAGAGAAGAGGAGAAAAGAGGATAGGAGGGAAGAGGAGGGGGAGGGAGAGGAGAGACAGAAAGAGAGAGGAAGAAGACAAAGAAAGAAAGACAGAGAGGCAGAGAGAGATACAGTGAGACAGATAGACAGAGTGATTAAAATGACTGTGCATTCATAGCAGCCAGTGAAAGACAGGCATCTTTATCTGGAGTTATGGAGGGTGGAAAGTGTTCCTTCTGCCACCACTGTTGAAAAAATTTTCTTTATTTAGAGAACAATTAGTCTCTATTCATGGAGAACTATGTTATACTTGGAACATTTCCCACAAATAAAGATCTATTACTCCCTCTTGTATTGGTTAAGTATTCATTAATATAATCACACCATGGTCTTATTGGTCTTTACCCACCTGAGTTTTGTGTAACAACCTTGCAAATAAGGATTAAAGTTAGGGCAAGAGGGAAAGGTGTGAGATAGAGGTTAGTTTCCCAAAAAAGTAAAATTATGTAGGACCTTGAAGAGTGACTAGGATTAGGATTGACAGAGGTACAGAAAAAGAGCAATCCAGGTGACAGGAGAGCAAAGACTTAGAAGCAGGAATGTTCATGTCATAGTTCTCCTAGTCTCTACCACAAGCAAAAATTCCATGTAAGATAAATGTCATTGAAAAAAAAATCTTTTCCCAGCCTCCAATAGAGTTGAAAAATGAAGCAGTTTACAGCATCTCTCTCTCTCTCTCTCTCTCTCTCTCTCTCTCTCTCTCTCTCTCT
>NW_020954596.1:54991656-55011373 GCF_900497805.2 Vombatus ursinus
CTCTCTCTCTCTCTCTCTCTCTCTCTCTCTCTCTCTCTCTCTCTCTCCTCTCAATCAGAAGTAGCCCAGATATGAAGGAGAAAATTGAATCATTTTTTCCCTATTAAGAAATGACCAAAATTATGTCATAGTAAATCAAAACTAATTCATTAATATATAATTACAGGATGCTACAATAGCATGGTATGATATAAAAATCTTGGTTCTGAGGTAAGACTAGAGAGTCAGATCCATAATTTGCCCTGTTACTTTGGGCAAGTCCTTTAATCTCTCCAACTTTAGTTTCATTATCTATAGAATAAAGAGAATTGAATGAAATGGCACCTGTGATTCCTTCCAGCTCTAAGAATTTGATTACAACCAGGATATAACTCCTCAAAAGGGAAAAGCAATGTTTTATATACCATTGCATCCCTAAGGTGCATAGTAGGAGGATAATTAATTCACTGTTGGTTTACAAAAGATTCCAGTTTGTCTGCAAAAGAAGTATGGAGGATTTCTGGACAGAAATAAAAATCACACAGAATGAGAGGACATGAATGGACTTCAATCTGAGCTACTGAAGGGAGTATACCTACACAAAGCAATGAGACACAGATCCACTGAAATACTTACCTATTGACAAATAGAAAGTGATAAACAATAAAATCATATAATACATATAATCAGCCAAATCACATATCACATAGGAAAAGATACTGATGATGCTCTAAAATACCAGTCCCTAGACCAGCCCTGGAGACAGAAGGACCTGAGTTCAAATTCTTCCTCAGACACATAACATTCACTAGGTGTATGACTCTAGGCAAGTCACTTAACTCCAATTGCCTCACCCTCCAAAATAAAATAAAATAAAATACCACTCTCCACAAGAAATAATACCAGCCATCCTTTTGAACAGAAATAAAAAGGAAACTTTATTATCAGAATGTTTTCCAAAAGTTAAAGAGGTTTGGGGTCTTACATATTTTTACTGTTAGTTTTTTTTTCCTTTGTTCTATCTCAGATGTTTTCTTCACCCATTTTCATCATCCTCATCTTTGTATTTTTCACCCCTTTTTCCTCATTAAAAAAAAAAAAACTCCTCAGTGTGGGGTGATGGAAAATGATAAAGTTAGGAATCATGGTAAATGAGTTCTACTAAAAATTGCCACTAAGTAGTTGCATGACCTTAGGTAAGTCACTAAATCACTCTGAATTTCAGTCTTACCATCTATAGAACCTGGAATTGGACTAGCTGAGCTCTAAGGTCTCACGGAGTTCTATATTTTATAACCTAATAATTTCTCCCTTTACTCATCCTATTATTCTTTCTCCCCTTCTCTTATGACCTCTCCTTTGTGTCAATCATCTATTTTCCTCTATTTTTTTTTTCACACCTCCAGGACTGACTTGCTTACACCCATATTTCTACTAATCATCCCTACCCCCCAGCCTACACACTTCTACCCACACTCCTCTATGTGCCCTTATTTTTCCCTACTCACCCACTTTGTTTTTCATTCACTCTTTTCTCTTCCTTTGCTACTATTTTTTAACTGTCCTCTTTTTCATATGGCCTGTCCTCCTTTTTATTCCAGCTTGTCCTGCATTTTCCTTTTTATTTTTTTTGTCACTTTCCCTATGTTCCCCTTCTCTCCTTTTTTTTTTGCTATTCCTCTTTTTTGTACATGCCTATATTTGTGTGTGCATACGTGGTTTAAGATTTATGTAGAAGTGTGAATTCAGGGAACTGCATATTTATATGTGTGTATGTGTATTATATATATATATATGCACATACTACATATATATGTAACACAAACACTCACATACATATGTATAATATACATATATATGACTGTTTATGCAAAAAGTACATATATAATTTAGCATATAGATATAATTAAGCTTTTAGGGCACTGTGCAGCATTATGGCTTGGAGAGGTAGCTTCAGACTCAGGAATACTGGTGACATATACTGACTGTATGACCCTGCACAAGTTACTTAAAGTTTCAGGATTTTCTGGCCACTCTCCTGTAAGTTGCAGAACAGGCATTGTAGGTATTTCTTCAACCTGCATTTTAGGGATTTCTTCATCTATACCAGACCTGCACAACTTGGCAGTAGGTAGGGGCCAATATTAAAATAAGCTAAACTTCTTTGGGCCATGGACATAACTAGAGATAGGCTGATGATGGATGGTTGCCATGGATGATGTGACAAACAGTAGAGAATGCTCAGTGCAAACCTACATTTTTCATGGGCAGTCTGAAAATCTTTGGCAGGTCACTTGTGACCCTTGGGTTGTATGTTGTGCAGGCCTGATCTATACCAATAAAATAATAGTTCTGGTTTAAAAAAATGTCAAGATCGCTATACAATGTCTTTTGAGGAATTCATTGGCTGAATTAGTTGTCTTATCTTTCCATTGACTGAAATAGCCATTGGCTTAGTTGAACCATTAAAATTATCTAGGCTTTTTCGCCTATTATGTAGACACATCTATATAGCAGAGGGCCTAAACTGCCAGTAGAGGTGTAGGCTGTCAGCTGTCTACCAGGGCTGATTCTTAACACAATTATTAAGCATAGGAAGTTAGCCTATACCTGCTCCCCTCAGTTCAGAAATAGCTATTGCCCTGACTTAGTTTCTCCTATAAATGTCAAGAGAAAGTTGCTTAATTCATTCACACTTAAGTCATAGGGACTTCATTTATTACCTATCTGAAGAATATTTTTCATTTTAAAAGAGAAGTCAAGGAAAGGTAAATGCAAATAATGTATCACTAATGGTATCATTTCAGATGTCACCAGGGAAGATATTCAAGAGTAACAAAGTCTTCCTTACTCCCCCAAATTCACATCAAGTAAGATTTTATCTGTGTAAAATTAGCAGTGGAAGTGGTCAATATCAGTTCTTTCTAGACAGTGTTGTTTCTAAGCTCTTAGCAGCAGGGTCCCATATTTCCTCATCTCCATTTAGTACAGTCATGGATTTTGTCTTTGAGTTACTCTTATTTTTTTTTCCTCTTTCCTAACATGACCCAGACTCCATCAGAATAGCTTAAAGAGCCTGACCTTATTGGAAAGAGATGGGTTCTTGGCAGTAGCCTCTCTGGGGAATATCTGACCAAAAAAAAGATGAAGATCACAGAATCTGAGACTTGAAAGAGATGAGTTCTATAACACAATCTGTACCAGAGCATTCTACAATGTTCTTGATAAGTGGTCATTAACCTACCCCCTTCCTCCCTCCCATTGAAGACCTCCCCAGTGTTGGAGAAACTATTACTTTATGAAGTTACCCATTATATTTATGTATATATTTTGTTAGGAAATATTTTTCTTCTATTAAGAGAAGACTGGCCTCTTTATAACATCTACCCTTATTCATAGTTCTTCCCCCTAGAGCAAAGCAGAAAAAAACTTCACTTCTTCCTGAATATCAACACCCTTCAAATACTTGCATACAGCTATCATGAACTACCAATTATTCTTTTCTCCAATCTAAACTTTTCTAGTTTCTTCAAATGGTGTTTATATGGAATGAACATAAACTCATTTCTTGAAAAGCTTATGAGCATAAATTTTCCCAGGTCTTTCAACTGTTGCTCATGTGCTCATCATCTAGGCTTCTCTCCTCTGTTCTCCCTAAAATTTGTCGTCCAAAACAGAATTCAAAACTATAATTATGTTCATGTTCATTACAAAGTAAATGAGAATATCAACTTTCTTATACTGAACAATGCCTCTATTATTGCAACCTATATATTGCTATGTGTTTTCACAGGTATCCCAAAACACCCTCCCTTGCAGAAATCATAGTTCTAGGCCCTGTCCCTAGCCATACAACATACAGAAGTATGTTGTGTTTTTGTCTAGCAAGTTCTTTGAGTTAAGTCTTTGGCCTTGGCTCTGTCCCAGTGTAACAATTCTCATTTAAAAGCTAAGTTTTCCACTTACTATTGTTAAAAGAATGTGTACATCTTATGGAACCTATTTTAATTATTTGTTTATTGAACAGCCCTAGTTAGGAATGTTAGCTGGAATTGATGTTTCTGAATACCAAAATTTCTAAGGTCTTTACTAATCAATCAACAAATACTTACAAAGTCCTTATGATGAGTTGATAAGCAAAACCTGATGACTGAATTTCCCAAGATATGTATATACAATTTCCTTATTAATCATTTATAGGAAAAAAACTGACATTTGATAAATACTGGCTTGGATCAATTATTTGATCATATGCAAGGAGGCATCATGGGTAGTTGAAACAATTGTTAGATTTTTTTATTCTTACAAGTACAGATTTCTTTTAGTGGTATTAACAAAAAATCTCTCTTGGTTCCTTTGGAAAAATATTTTCCATTAATTAATTTTTTGGGCACTCATACCTCAGTGTTGTCTCAATTCATATGGTGACATAAATAGGTTATGAATGATGACATTGTTTAGCTCATAGTCCCAGAGAAGGAATATTAGGATTTTACTAGAAATCAAAAATCATACCCTTCAAAATATAGATCAAGTTCATTCCAAAGGTGGTAGAACATCTAACAGATGAAATAGCCAATGTAAAATAGGGCTCTAAACAATCATTCACCAAATTGACATGAGGCAAGGAACAAAAAAGTTAAAATTGGACAGATGTTTTTGAAGATCTCTAAGTGCAGTGGAAGGCCAATTGTGTAGGGGGTAGATGAAAAAAAACATTTGTTTGAAAGTTCATGTTTAGTTCAAAGTAAGCCAATGATAGTGAGGGGGAGACTATAAGTTATTGTATTATGGAAAGTGTTAAATGAAAAATTTAGATGCTGCAGTTCTAATCTCTCTTTGGCTCCTACATAACTGTATGATCTTGAGTGGCTTATGTAACCTCTCTAATCCTCAATTTCCTTGTCTGTAAAATGAGAAAAGCTGGAAAAAATGATCTTGAATGTAGCTTACATATCATTAAAAATATCACTTTTTCTTCTTCCACTAAGAAGCTAAATATTTTCATTGGTTGTTTTATCATTAGTATTTTCTGAAGTTTTTAGTAGAAGTGAGGCATATTCTTTTTAATATCACAAGAATTCTTTTTATTAAATGTGCATATGCTTTGACCCAGCAATAGCACTTCTAGGGCTATATTCCAGAGAGATCATACAAATGGGAAAAGGATCCACACGTACAAAAATATCTATAGCAGCTCTTTTTGTGGTGGCAAAGAATTGGAAATTGAGAGGATGCCCATCAATTGGGGAATGGCTGAACAAGTTGTGGTATATGAATGTAATGGAATACTATTGTACTAAAAGAAATGATGAACAGGCTGACTTCAGAAAAACCTGGAAAGACTTGTATGGTCTGATGCTGAGTGAAGTGAGCAGAACCAAGAGAATGATGTACACAATAACAGCCACATTGTGCGATGACTAATATTGATAAACTTAACCCTTCCCAGCAATACAAGGATCTAAGACATCTCCAAAGGCCTCGTGATGGAAAATGCTATTCATATCCAAAGAACTGGGCCTGGAGGCAGGAAGACTCATCTTCCTGAGTTCAAATCTGGCCTCAGACACTTACTAACTATGTGACCCTGAGCTAGTCACCTAATTCTGTTTCCCTCAGTTCCTCATTTTGTAAAAATTACCTGGAGAAGGAAATGGCAAACCACACCATTATATTTGCCAAGAAAATCTCAAATGGGGTCACAGTCAGACACAACTGAAATGACTGAAAAACAACAAATTCATAATACAGTATTAAGTTATATGGTGTAGATACTAAGTACCACAAGTATAGTGAAAAGAGAAAGATCAGTGTGGCCTAAAGCAGTCCTAAAAATCTTCATGTTAAAGGTCCTATTTGAACTAGTTCTTGAAAGATGTGCAGGATCTGGACAAGAGAACAGAGAAGGGAACTACAGGAGGGGGACTTGAATAAAGCAAAGGTGCTGAGGTAACAAAAGTGCTCTATACAGAGTTCCATTCAGTTAAACTAGAAATATACATGTGTTGTTGTTGTTAGTAATTAAAATAGCTAATCTTTATATAGCTCTTTAAGCTTTGCACAACTCTTTACATATATCATGACATTTGATCCTCACAACAATCCTGTAAGTGGGTTGCCAGCATTATCATCATTATATTTAATTCATTAATTTATTTATTTATTTTAGGCAATAGGGGTTAAGTGACTTGCCCATGGTCACACAGCTAGTAAGTGTCGAGTGTTTACTCTAAGGTTGGATTTGAACTCAGGTCCTCCTGACTTCAGGGCTGGTGCTCTAATCACTGCACCACCTAGCTGCCCTGACCTCTGCTACTTTTGATACTTTTAAACAACTTGAAGAAATGAGTGACAAAAAGAGGTGCTTCTTGGTCCAGATAAAAGACTTGTCATCTTTCAGAGGGTTGATGTCAATTTGTAGTATCTGATCAGTCATTATCGAATTGTTCACATAAATAGGCTTAAGGATAGCTTCATAATCCAAAGACTTGTATACTTGGGGAGCACAAAGAGAATTGATATGTAGATAATAGTTCACATTTGCATAACACATTAAGGTTGCTAACATACACATTGCCACAGTTATTGCCCTCATCTTGTAGCTGAGAAAATAGAATTTCAGTGTCTTCCCAAGTGTCACAATATATGATAGCTCAGGTCTTTCGACCCTTAGGTCTAGCATGATTTCTACTACATAAAACTATTACATGAATGGTGCAAACTTGTATTCTTCTTGGATCCTGAAATATGAAAATTCCCTGCAAAGATACGGAAATGATATTTACTCTATGTCCTCACTCTGATGGCATACAAATTGACTCTTCTACCTAATCCTTGAGGGAGATGACATCACACAGGTAAAATAACCAAGATGTGTTTCCTTTCTCTAAGCTGCCATAGCATCTGTTGATGTTAGTAAGATTTCCCTAGGAATTCAGTTTTGTTAGTGTCTTATAGGGATGCTCCAATTAAGCCATTTGTTTGAACTCTTCCTGGTTATTTTAGTCAAAGGACCTACATACACATAGTTTCTTGCTCAACAAATTGTTAACTCCCTAAAAAATAGATGATGTCTATACCTGTGTGATCTTTATCCTGCTGGGTTAATCTAGCTGTCTTTTCTTTGATATCCAGAAGTAGATCTGGATAGACAGAGACTCTTCTTATATGTCTTCTGAGAAATCAAATTATTGCTATCCAGGGGGCAGCTAGGTGGTGCAGTGGGAAGAGCACCAGTCCTGGATTCAGGAGACCCTGAGTTCAAACCTGGCCTCAGACACATAACACTTACTAGCTGTGTGACCCTGGGCAAGTCACTTAACACCATTGCCCAGCCAAAAAAAAAATTGCTATCTTTGTGAATTTGTTTGATTGATTTTTCAATCACCACATTTGATTTTTATTGAGCAATTCATAGGAAATGTGTTGTAGTAGTAGAAAAAAAAAGCACTGGAATGGCAAGAATCTAAAAACAGCTGAATTCTAAACCCAGTTGGGCCAATAACTAACTGTGTAGTTTTGACTAAATCATTTAATCTCTCTGGGCTTCACTTTTCTCTTCTATAAAATGGAATATGTGACTAATTTGGCAATTTATTTTGATTATATATATAATTATATAAATGTATGTATATATATATATATAACTATGTATGTATCTAACTATATATGTATGTAACTATATATGACTATATATGTGTGTATGTATGTGCAAATACATACCTATACATATATGTGTTTATATTTGTATATATATATATGTATACACATACATAGAGGCACACACATACATATACTTATATGCATATATGTACAAAGAGGGGGGATCTATTTTTACAGTGTGGTAGTGGGAAGGACAGTTTAATAAAAGAAAAAAATTACTACAAGAATAAGAGCATTGGCCTACATTATTTCTATTGTCCTTTCTATCTTTAAGTAACATTTATGTATCTGTGATCACAGAATAGTTAATCACATTTCAAATAAAGATGTTAACTCAGTAACTTCTCCTACAAAAGATGGATCTTACATCATGAAGAGTATCAACCTAGAAGGTAAATGACCAAGATTTCCTATAAGTTTTTAGATGTTCCACTCTAAGAAGAAATGACCATTAAAAAAATAAGATCTTGGTGTATCATACATCACGTAGGAGGTTGGCTTGAGCTCCTCCTGAGAATTCACAGTTGAATCCTTCATGCAGCTTGATCTTTTCTCTGCTAAAATACATACTCAAAAATAAATAAACACAGTAGGGGGATTTTCCTGCAAAATTAAATTCTAATTTACTGGCTCCATTACAGAGGAACTTGGCTCAGCTAGTTTTTAGTTCTCCTGCAGTTCTTTGGCAATTGGGTGTGGATATCAGAATAAAGAATATATGGCTAAGAATGCATACCATAGTTGTCCTGAGTTAATTTTGAACAGTTTTATAATACAGATTTGGAAACTAATCAATTTATCATTGATATCATTTTAATGTATATTTATAATTAAATTACAGTGTTGGGAGTAAGTACGTGCTTTAATCATAGGGTATTAGATGTTCTCTAACCTAAAGATAGATGTTTCTGGTAAAATTCATCAAATCAGTTTTTCTCTTATATTTAGATACTGGAAATGCCTAATTCCCAGTTGACATTTATGGAATAAGGCGTTTGGTTACATGATATGATACTATGAAAAGGAAAGGAGTACAAGGAACAAAAAGGTGAGCAACAACTATTTATGAAAAAAATGGGGACATTGGAAGGCAGAGAACAAAAATTTCTAAAAAAAAAATGATCATTGAACAGGTGAGAACCTGGGAAGAAATTCAAATGAAAGTTGTATTGAAGAATTTTGAATGAGAAAATTTACACATAATTCAAAATAATAAGTGCAATCATAGAACTTCCATATCATTGGGTCCAAGCAGCATTTATGCTGTTTTTGTGTCATAGTTTAGAATGCAGGAGGCCAGCTAAATAATGATACCAAATATAGATACATTGAAGGGCTTTTTATTTCAGTTCTATCTAATCCATTACTATGTTTTAGCATTTCCGCTTTTGCAATATTTCTCCGATCCTTACTCTCCTTTCTATTTCTATCACCATCAAAATGAATCAGACATATTTTAACATTTATTTAAAGTGCTGCAGACATTTGTTAATAATTCTTTCTGCTTCCAGTCTTTATGCCCTCTAATACATTTTACGAAGTGCAGACAGAATAACCTTGTGAACAAATATGGTCATGTTATTTTTCTACTAAAAAATCTTCAATGTCTCCCTGTTGGGTATCTAAAAAAGTTTAGTTCTTACTGCCTTTCAATACCTTTCATAGTCTGGATCCATTTCCTGCCACACATTCTATTTCCAATTCTCTGCTCCCAAACATGCACTTCACTCTTAGACATCTAAGCTTTTGTTCAAACAGTTTCCTGTACCCAGCATGCCCTTCCCACCTCAACATTTGCCTGGTTAAGTTCTTACCAATCCTTAAGAAGCCAAGCACAGAAGCCTACTCTCTCCATTGAACCTTACTTAATCCACAGAGTCACTGTAGACCTTCCCCCATAGACTTCACAAGGCACTTTGTTATGTTTGTTGTGTTACTGTAAGATTGAATGTGACAGTTGTTTATATTGACATCTCATCTCCCTATTAGATCATAAACACTATGAGGGCAGGAACTTGTGACATTATCTGTGTTTTCCCTAACATCAATTATAATGTTCTGTACACAGTAGGCTTTTAACAAATATTTGTTGCATCATGTAACAATTGTGTTAATTTTAAAAATTCTCTGGTCCTCACATGTTCCAACCTAGATCTTCTCCAGATTAGTTGACTCATTGCTTTAGTCCCATCTTTTGAGATTCTTAGTTCTTTTTTCCAGGTCCATGTTGACTTTGCAGTTCACAAACAAAAGTGGCCTTCTTTGTAGTCATCCAAATAGCATCTTAGTTGTTCTACCCTTCCCTGGTTTCCACATAGCACCCCATTCAATTTTGTGTAGACAAATTTTAGAGACATATCTTTTTTCCATTCTAGATTCTCTTTTTTTCTAAACCAACCTGCAGGTATGTGTGACTATTTAAAAGAAATTGCAAAATGCTTTCATGTCTTACTAATGTAGTGAGAAGGTATAAATAGTTTCACATGGCAGATAATTAGTTTATGCCAACACATTATTGTGCGTATGAGCATCTGGATATCAACTACTTGGCAAAACAGTGAAAGGATGTGGCTGCTAACAAAATTCTATGAAGACACTTGTAAAATTGCTGAGTGGTGAATATTTAAACCAAACAAAGAATGCATTAAATAGTGCTAATGGTATGGTTTCACATTTTTCAAAAAAAATCAAGGACAGGGTAAATTAATTCATCTCTAAGTTAAGGTAGGCTAAATATTACTAATACATAATGTTCCCAAGTTGATATTTCTTTCCTTAATTTTTATTGAGTCTTTCTAAGGTATAGATCACATTGATTTACATGGGGAGCCCTACCTCAACAACATATTTTCCACCACCTAATGAATTTTAAAAGAAATTCCAGGATAATTTGACTTTTTTTCTCTACTAGCTTTACTTAAATCTCCAGTTCACAAATATTTCAGTTCTAAAGTCATTTTCGCTAAGTTGATCCAGCCCTCTTCCAGAGTAATCTTCTGTAATAGCAACCAGTGTGCCATACACATTATCCTTGAAGGAGAATAACACGTGTATATGTATATGCATATGAATGTATATGTGTGTGAATGCATATATCTATATGTGTATGTATTATAATGCATACTTATTAATATACACATACATGTCTACATGGTTTGCAAAGCTTTTCACATATATTAGTTTATTCAATATTCATTACAGCTTCACAAGTTAGCTACTAGAGGGTTTATTTTAGAAGAAATTAAAGCTCAGTTTAGTTAAGTTCCTTGATCATGGTCACCTAGTGAGTGAGTGTCAGAGGCAGCATTAAAATCTAAGTAAGCCTAACACTTTCCCCATTACGTCATTCAGTTACAAGCTATAACTTCTAGTTTGTGTTTCAAATGTTGACTTTGATTTTGAGGCAGAACAGTAGAGCAGATAAAGAGCTTCCTGGGAGTTGGAATGACTTGAATTCATGTTATATCCTAGATATCTTCTGGCTATATGATGCTGAGCAATCACTTTACTTCCCAGTGCTCTGGGAATTTCCTGGGATTATAAATTACAGAGCAAGTACAAATCTACATGGATAGTGGGAGTTTCTTCATTGGAAAACTCCAGTGGAGAACTAGTTTACTAAGTCCCTAACAAAGGGAAATCAAAGGTCTCATCCACAAAGAGAAAATTTTACATTTTTATGATCTTATAAGGCATTGATCAGCAGAGGTAAAAGGGACTTTCAAGCCATAAAATTCCCAAACCAATTTGAGAAGTGAGGACATTGGGTACCAAAAAGAGTACCACATTAGTTAGTGGCAGAACCAAGACTAGACTCCCAGTTTCTCATATCTGAGTTCCAAGGTTAGAAACACTATTTAAAGGGGATGCAATCCCTATTTCTTATCTTTAGGTAATATCTTTATGATACTATATATACATAATACACACATGCACACATATGCATTTATATTTGGAAATTCAAAAAGAGGATTAAAAATGTTCAGCCATGGGGAATCTTAATTGTGCAACTAGTTTTTCAGTCTCCATTTAAAATTATTTAAAATGATTTTTATTTGATATTGATATTAAATTGTTTTGATTCTAATATTGATTCTGGAGGTAAGACCAAACGTTTCTGATTTCCAAGCAAGGAAAGTTTGAGTTAAGTTTGTGCTCTGCCTTTTCTTTAACAAATGATCTATGATCACATACATTATGAATGTTGAGACATGAAAAACTGGGGCCCAATATTTGGAATGGTTTGTTTCTTGAAGATCTGAACTCAATCTGACCCATCAGGATTTTAGTGTAAAAATCTGGGTTTGAACTCTGTCTTTGCCACTTCTTTCTAGAGGATTTTGGACAAGTCAGGTCACATCTAAATCTGTTTCCTCCTGATATTGTTCCTGAGAGTAACAAATGAGAAAATATTTCATAACCATAAAACAGTTCCATGAAGCTTTCAATCTACAGGGACACTTTAGAGGTGTACTTTTATCCTTATCATTTTTAAACTTAGTAAGAGAAGAGAGATAAATCACATTTACAGATGTGGATAGAACCATTTAATTATCATACTTTCTAAATAAATAGATGGCATGACTGGAAATACAGAATTCTGAACTAATATGAAAACTCTGTCCTCAACTTTAGTTTTCCAAAAAAAAAAAAAAATCATGTCAATACTGTTGCTTTGGTGTGGCTATGTGCCTTCTTAATTTAAATGTTTAGCAGTCATAGAACCATGGAATATCAGAACTGGAAGTGACCAAAGAGAGTTTATAGTTTAATGCAATTATTTTACTGAGAGGGCAGGAAAATGAGAGCCAGTAAGGTGAATTTATGTGCCATGGGTCATATAGTGAAAGCTTCTGGTAGAAAAAAAATGGATCCTGATCTTGTGATTTGGACTCAAGCACTGCTTAACTCATTCAATCATTTATTCATTTAAGTATTCAGCATATATTTATTGGAAGTCCTGAATTATGAGGAATTGCAAAGAAGACACTGTCTTATTGGTTACAAATATGGGTAGGCATGGAGAGAAAGATTCTGAAGTCTATCCTGTGTATACTTGTAGGAGGCTCCCATCAATGTTTTTGATATTTGTTTCTCTGTCATAGGTTATGAAATCCAGTTCCAATGATTATCTGCTACTTTGCAATTTAAGTAACTTGAATGAGTTTTCTTTTGTTGTTCTTCTGGCTTTGATTTTGTTTTCATTTTAACCATCTTTATGAGGCAATTTTCACTTAACTTTTGTGGAGAACTAGCTTATCTGCTTCAAATAGGCAGAAATACCATCTTCTATCACTTGAAATCAAGGACCCCAGGCAGAGTACTTGAAAGCATCTATTTGTTTCCTTTTTTGTCTTCCTCCATTAATTTCCTTTCTTCCTCTTCCTTCTTCGCCAACCTCTTCCCTGACGTCTCAAGTGAAGACTAACATCTTGTGTATGAAAAATGGTTGCATCAGTTCTCCCAGTTAGTGGGTTTCCTGAAAGATATTTCACCTCTTGTTGAAAGTGTCTGAGGCCCTCTCTTAATATAATATATATATATATATATATACTATTAATTTTCCATTTGCCAGTCCTAAAATTCACTTTTAGAGGACCTCATTTTCAATCCTTCTCCATAAAAAAATTACTTAGGAGTTAACTCCTAAGAAAGCAGGTCTTTATTTGACAGCCACTTTTACCTTCTAATCCTTAAAATTTTTTTATTGTTGCAATCCAGAAGTAACTAGTTCAATGGGGACCTTAAGAAAAATTGTTTTGAAATCTGAATGCAGGATACTAAGCTTCTCTTGTCTTTCATTACAGCACCATTCCTCAAATAAATCCAGGATATTATTGAGGGAAAATATCTTTGTCCCATCCTTGAGGCATCACTTTAAAAAAGTATTTGCTCAAATATTCTCTTAAAAACAAGATTCCTAGCTCTTTGTCTAATACTCATCATTAAAATATCACTCAGTAGTTTCTGTTTTATCATTCCCATTCATTAGAAACATCACCTGAATCATGTGTACAAACATCTATACACTGTCCAACCACTCTCTGCTTATACTTGAAATGAAATCTGCAACTTGGGCAGGACTCCAATCATTATCTGACTCCAGATGAAGAAGAGTAAAAAAAAAATCATCATCATCATCATCATTATGATGATTTGTTTTTCTAACCCACATATCAAAATTAGGTCTGAGTAAGCCTGTAGAAGCTCTCTGTGTATTAATTCCAGGGGTATGGTGTTTGTACTAAATGTGGTGCAAGGCCATCATTAATAGGCATGGTTGGAGAAAAGGTAGAACAAAAATGCCAATGAACATGCTCCTACAATATCTAGTATACTTTTCTGCTGGGGCACTGTGCCCAGATCCAACAGTTTCCAAACTATGCGTGTGTGTTTTAAAATAATTTTATAAGATCACCATTTATACTTGTGTGATATTTTAAGTTTACAGAGCATTCTGCATAGGTTATCAGTAATATCCTCCCAGGGAGGTGTAGGTCACTTGGCAGGGGACCAAAGATAAATTTTTAGCTCCTTGGGAGATATTCCAGTCTAAAAAATCTAACATATGGAATAGGAAACCCACCAAATCAATGAGGAATTTTCCAAAACTCCCCTGCTACATCTCATTTTATCCTCACAATCATTCTATGATGTAGTTATAATTATCTCTATTTTATACAGCAGAAAATTAAAATGCAAGAAGTTAAGTGACTTTCCAAGGTCAAATATTCACTAAAGGACAGAATAAGAAAGTTGAACTCCAGGCCAATAGATCTACTTTCAGTGCTTCTGTTCTTTTCTTTTTTAATTTTTAATTTTTAATTTTTTATTAATTTATTTTGATTTATTAATAATCACTTCCATATGCTTTTGAGTTTAAAATTTTTATCCCCCTTCCTTCCCACCACCCTCCCCAAGACAGCACACAATCTGATATACGCTATACATATACATTCCTATTAAACATATTTTCATATTAGTGATGTTGTAAGTAAAAATTAGAACCAATAGGAGGAACCACCAGAAAGAGGAAACAAAGCTCAACAGAAGAGAAAAAAACATACCAATTCGACTTCCATAGTTGTTTCTTTGGATGTGGATAGCATTTTCCATCACGAGACCTTTGGAGATGTCTTAGATCCTTGCATTGCTAGGAAGGGTTAAGTTTATCAATATTAGTCATCACCAATGTGGCTGTTATTGTGTACATCGTTCTCTTGGTTCTGCTCCCTTCACTCAGCATCAGACCATACAAGTCTTTCCAGGTTTTTCTAAAGTCAGACTGTTTATCATTTCTTATAGCACAATAGTATTCCATTACATTCATATACCACAACTTGCTCAGCCATTCCCCAACTGATGGGCATCCTCTCAATTTCCAATTCTTTTTCACCACAAAAAGAGCCGCTATGAGTATTTTTGTACATATGGGTCCTTTTCCCATTCATATGATCTCTTTGGGATATAGCCCTAGAAGTGCTATAGCTGAGTTAAAGGGTATGCTCAATGTTTCTTTTCAAAACACTTTTTTATTCAATATTTGATTCCATTCTTATATTAATCTTCTGAAAAAATTATGGCAGATATTTTCATCCCCTTTTGTAGAAGGGAGAAATTAAGATGGAGAGGAGGCTTGTCTATGATTATATAGGGGATGGGGAAATTGGCCTAGAATCCAAGTCTCCTAATTTCTTGTCAACTTATTTCTAGTATACAATATGGCTCCCAGCTAAAATAGATTTGTTAGTGGTGTGATTTAATGGTGCTAGAGCTGACCTCAGTATTAGAGACCCGTACATTTTTCCATTAGAAAATGGCATCATTCACACTCTCCAGAGAATCCCCCTATGGTTTAGAGAGGTGTGAGAATAATAAAGAATAACTATCTTATTCTAAGATGTTCAATTTATTTTTAAGTAACTATGCTTTATTTTGCAAATAAATTATCCAACACCTCATAACTTATTTTAATTGAGTCATTTTTGCTACATGTTCCTAAGGTAACACATATAAAGCTGTGAAAATGCTTATTTATCAATTTAGTGCAACTAAAATAATTTTAGAATAAGCATTATATACTTAAATTAATTTTAATTAAACCTCATAAATATGTTGGGGAGAAAGTCAATTGCTATCCAATTTTTTTTCTCCAGTTTCACTGTATGTATCTTTATCCTCCCAAGCTCCTTTTTCTCCCCCTCTAGGATATAGTGGAATATAGAATTTGTTATCAAGGTCTGGAACAAAAGTAAATTATTCAAATAGAAATTTCAAAATGTATGTGATTAATTTTTTAATCTTCTCATCAGAAGAAACTATTACAAAATAGCCAGGGATATTGCTTGATTGTGTCTACACTGACATTTAAGTTGAAATCATCTCACCATATGATAAGTAATTCCTTTTGACATAGGAGCAAATACAAGTAATGGTGCTTTGGAACCCTGGAAAAACTAGTATGGACATCCAGGATAAATCGTAAGCTGTGTTCATAAGCACCCAAGGATAACAAACATATGGCCCATCAGATTCATTGTGGTTTGACTACTTTGTTTCACTAATTCACAGTATCCAGGCTGTCCTTAAAATGTGAGTGGACTGAATTGTTGGCATAGCCAAGTACCTAGGTAGAATAAATGTGTGTTAGAAAATACCAATAAAGGTAGCTAAACCCAGAGAGGAGCGATGAAAGATAAGAGGCACATTTAAAGCTTCATCAAATATAGCAGAAGGGAGTATTGGGAAAGGGAGAGTGGAGATAAGATCATGGGAGTGCTGGGTAATTTAGTTGGGATCTGATAGTTGCTTTCAAACCAGTTATAATTATTAGGATCCGCACTATTATCTACATGACCATGAATAAGTGGCATCATGGCTTGTAAGATGGAAGACAAGTGCCCAGGTGTGTAAGGTCAAGTTCTGCCTTTGACATATTTGACATGGGCAGTCATTTAACTTTTTGTTGACCCAGGGCAAATCTCATAGTCTATAATTTGTAAGATATCTACTAATCTACATTGTTGGAGGGAGTTTCAGAATTAAGAATTCTTGATACAAATAAAATCACAGGGCTAGATCAAGGAGCAAGCAAAAATACATGACCATTCTAGAGTCATTAGCATGCTATAGTTCCATTGCTGTTTTCGTGGCTGAAGTAAAGGTAAAACTTGAGTGCATCATTGCATATGGTATGGGGTTGTATTCAATCACAACACGGAATGGTACTATGGATAGGATGATTATAAAAGCTTAATGTTGAGCTGTACTGGGCACAAGCCTTCCTTAGGGATCATTCCCTTTCTGCAGGAGAGAACAAGAAAGAGGTGAATTAGAACAATAAAGGGTCACTGAATACAGAGTATACATTCCCCAGAATTTCTGAGGCTGTTCAGACTCAAAGGAATTTGTAACTTGTTGCAGCAGCGTATGTTTGTGTGTGGGGTGCGGGGAGTGAGGATAATCAGAGGGACCAAGTATAGTACCTTTCCAAAGATGAAGCTGCCCTCTACCCTGAAGGCAACACTGTGTCTCATGCTGAGTGAGCTCTCCTAGGAAATTAGCTACAAACATACAAGCTAAGACTTACCTTAGAATTCAGCTCTGATTGAACTGTGTGCACAACAGAGTCTCCCAGGGGAATCTCTGTCCTTAAAGTGGGGAATAATGGTTACTCTGAAGGCTATGATTGAGGTACTGGGTATTGCTCAACCATGTGCCTGGAAGCAGAGATGAAATCCCCTTGGGGGAACATCTACCATACTAGCTCCTTTGGGAGAAGCATAACTTCTACTCTTCCACCCTCCCAATGTCTAACAGTAATATCCTTACCCCAGTTTGAATTAATCGTGGATACACACTGTAAACCATAGGTTCAAAGTGGCCATATTTAAGAGGAAGTGGTATAAAAAGTAGAGTAAACTGTGAGGTGAAACAGATGAGCAAGATTATGGGAAGAAGCCAAAGAAGGGTTGTCTTAGTACATTGCTCATAACCTTCTGGGCTAAACAGAATCAAGCTCATTATCTATAACTGTGAAGTATCAAGCCAGTCATTTTGCCAAAACTAGTTTTATTCTACCCACCCCAATCCCTTTCTGGAGAGTAGATTTAAGGATACAATCTTAATTGATTCAATTGAAACCGTTGTTTTAATTAACATTCATTTTCCCGAACAGATTGGGAGCAAATAATTTTCTTAGCCAATGAAAATGAATAAAATGAATAAGTAACAAAGTCAGTGAAGCAGATGACAGATATACTAGAAACCTGCCACAAATGGGGTGAAAATTGGAAGAAAATGAGCAAAGAATTCACTGGGCCATTCAGACAACTTCACTGATTCTCTAGTTATTGAGTGTAGCTTTATACTCAACCAAAATATATTGGTGAAAAACATAATTAAAAGAATGCAATAGGGGCAACTAGGTGGCACAGTGGATAGGGCACTGGCCCTGAAGTCAGAAGTACCTGAGTTCAAATCCAGCCTCAGACCAAACACTTGACATGTACTAGCTGTGTGACCTTGGGCAAGTCACTTAACCCCGATTGCCTTACTAAAAAAAAAAGAAAAGAAAAGAAAAAGAAAAAAGAAAAAGAATGCAATGAATTTGGGATTTATAAATCCATGGATTAAGTTATTTTAAGTCTTCTAGGGGAGACCTCAATCCATGACTTCATTGGTGTAGGGAGCTTTCAGAGTGAAAACTTGCTTTTCTGTTTCTTGGAACTGAAAATTTAAGGGGCTTGACTTGACCATGTCAAAAAGTTAATATGTATCAGAGGCAGGACATATATCCAGATTTTTTTGACATAATTAGTGCAAAATATACACATGAGTCATAATCATCTAAACTATAAAATGTTAGACATAGAAAGAATATTATAGAACAACCATTCAAATCCTTTAGTTTGATTCAATACTTTTATATTATTTGATGAAATTATTGTCTCTATGATTTGTTTCTTTACCTATGAACTCCTTCAGATTAAATTATTTAGATTCCCATTAATGCTAAATCCTTTCTTCAATGGCCACATATTAAGTAAAAAAATCTATTTCCTTCTAATCAATAAGGAATACATTTAATATTCCTCCTTTCCTGTATTTGTTGGTGCATTAGGTGTTTATCCCTTAACATGCAGTCAATTTCAAGAGCTTAGATTTTATGCCTTATTCCATGAATAATTTTTGTATATGTACCATACAATTAAGAGATACGTAATTATTCATTTCTATTCTTATTCAATATTTGCCATATGCATATAGGTGTATATAAATTAAATCCAGTTAGACCCTTAATTCTATTTTTTTAAAATACATTACTTTGGCTTGGAAATAGTTTATTAAGTTCTCCAACTATTGCACTTTTGCTATCAATTTCTCCCTATTAATTGTTTACCTTTTCCTTTAAGTATTTAGATGCTATATCATTCTCTCTCTCTCTATATATAGAATATATATACATATTTTATATAAATATCATATTAATATTGATATTACTTTATTGTCTATCTACTTTTCTTTTTTTATACATGTGCAGTTATGCAAAACACTTCCATAATAGACATGCTGTGAAAAACTAACTCTATTTCCCTTAATCCTACCCTGCCCCCCCATTTATTCTGTTCTTTCTTTTGACTCTGTCCCTCCTCAGAAGTATTTGCTTCTGATTACCCCCTTTCCCAATCTGCCCTCCTCTCTATTATCTCCCTACTCTCTTGTCCCCTTCCCCCCCACATTTTCCTGTAGGGTAAGACAGACTCCCATACCCAATGGAGTGTGTATGTTATCCCTTCCTTAAGTCAAATCCCATGAGAATAAGATTCACTCCCTCCCTCTCACCTTCCCCCATTTTCCCTCCACTGCAAGAGGCTTTTCTTTTTTGTTTTGTTTTTTGTGAGATAATTTACCCGTTCTACCTCTCCCTTTCTCTTTCTCCTAGCATAATCCTCTCTCACACCTTAATTTTATTCTCCAGATATGAACCCTTCATCTTCAACTCACCCTGTGCCTTCTATCTATCTATCTATCTATCTATCTATCTATCTATCTATCTATCTATCTATCTATC
>NW_020954596.1:55011383-55081383 GCF_900497805.2 Vombatus ursinus
ATCTATCTATCTATCTATCTATCTATCTATCTATCTATCTATCTATCCATACATACATATAATTTTTTCCCTCCAACTACCCTAATACTGACAAGGTCTCATGAGTTACAAATACCATCTTTCCATGCAGGAATGTAAACAGTTCAACCTTAATAAGTCTCTTATGATTTCTCTTTCTTGTTTCCCTCTTCATGTTCTACTTGAGTATCGTTTTTGAAAGTCAAATTTTCTATTCAGCTCTGGTCTTTTCATCAAGAATGCTTGAAAGTCCTCTATTTCACTGAATGACAGTTTTTTCCCCTGAAGGATTACACTCAGTTTTGCTGGGTAGGTGATTCTTGGTTGTAATCCTATCTCTTTTGCCCTCTGAAATATTATATTCCATGCCCTGCAGTCCCTTAATGTAGAAGCTGCTAAATCATGTGTTATCCTGATTGTGTTTCCACTATACTTGAATTGTTTCTTTCTGGCTCCTTGCAATATTTTCTCCTTGATCTGGGAACTCTGGAATTGGGCCACAATATTCCTAGGAGTTTTCCTTTGGAGATCTCTTTCAGGAGGAGATTGGTAGATTCCTTCCTTTTCTATTTTGCCCTCTGGTTCTAAAATATCAGGGCAGTTGTCCTTGATAATTTCTTGAAAGATGATATCTAGGTTCTTTTTTTTGATCATGACTTTCAGAAAGTCCAATAAGTTTTAACTTCTCTCTCCTGGATTTATTTTCCAGATCAGTTGTTTTTCCAATGAGATATTTCATATTATTTTCTAATTTTTCATTCTTCTGGATTTGTTTTACAGTGTCTTGATTTCTCATAATGTCACTAGCTTCCAATTGCTCTATTCTAATTTTTAAGGAAGTATTTTCTTCCGTAAGCTTTTGGACTTCCTTTTCCATTTGGCCAATTTTGCTTTTTAAGGCATTCTTCTCCTCATTGGCTCTTTGGACCTCTTTTTTCATTTGGGTTAGGCTATTTTTTAAGGTGTTATTTTCTTCTGTCTTTTATGGTTATCCTTTAGCAAGCTGTTGACTTCTTTTTCATGATTTTCTTGCATCATTCTCATTTCTCTTCCCAGTTTTTCCCCTAGTTCTCTTACTTGCTTCTTAAAATCCCTTTTGAGCTTTTCCAAAGCCTGGGACTGATTCTTATTTTTCTTGGAGGCTTTGGATGTAGGAGCTTTGACTTTATAGTCTTCTTCTGGTTGCATATTTTGATATTCTTTGTCACCAAAGTAAGATAATATAGTCTTACTCTTTTTGCTAGGTTTGCTCATGATCCCAGCCAATTACTAGAGTTTTAAACTCTTTGTTAAGGTTAGAGTCTGCTTCCAATGTGGAGAATGTACTGTCCCAAGCTTAGGAGGTTTGTCCAGTTGCTTTCAGAGATACTTCTAGGGACCTGAAAATTTTCAGTTTTTCCAAGGTGGTATGATAAGGGGCGAGGTGTTTCCTCTCCACCACCACAACAAGTTCCACCACACCAGTGCTCCTTCTTACCCCAGGACCATCCCTGAGAACTGTGACCCAGAAACAAGCACGGGCAAAGCAAGAGATTCCTGCCTTAGCATTGGGAAAGAGATCCCTGCAATTTCCCTCTGATCAGCCACTCGATTCCCCCTAAGTCTGTGGGCTAGAAGCTAAGGAGGCAGCCAGTGCCTCGGTGCTGTACTCAGGCTTCTCTATCACTGCAGTCACAGACTTTTCCCACTGACCTTCCAAGTTGTCTTTGGTGTTCGTGGGTTGAGAGGTCTGGAAATGAATCAGCTGCCCATGAATCAATCCTCTGAGGCCTGCTCCAGTTTCGCTGCAGCCTGCGTGTCCACACCAAGCAGCACTCTTCTCTATGCCCAGTGTGATATACCTTTCTGATCAACCATCCAGGTTGTCTTGGGTGGAAAATTTGTTTCACTCTGTGTTTTTGTGGGTTCTACTGCTATAGAATTTTTTCAGAGTCTTTTTTTACAAGTATTTGGAGGGGTTTGGGGGAGAGCTCAAGCAAGTCACTGCTTTCCCTCCACCATTTTGACTCTGCACCCCCAATTGTCTATCTACTTTTCACCACAATCAAGAAGGTTTCTTAAAAACAACATATCGTTTGATGGTACTTTTTAATCCATTCGGCTGTCCTCTTCCATTACATGGGTATCACCACCCTCATTTGGCATAGGAGACCAAGACCAATGTCAGTAAGTGATTTGTTCAAGTTGATATAGTCAGCTTGTGTCAAAACACTAATATTGACTACAAATTCACAATATTGCTGCTACACTAAATGAAACACAAATATCAAAAATAGAAACTTATTTATTCAAATTAGGATAAAAATATGGTTAGCTGTTATTTCTTGACAAAGACCAGGTTTACATAAAGATGGAAAACATAGTTGCCTGTAAACACTGACTTCAGAGGTGCTAGGAAGATCCCATTACTCTTTATTTAGTATTTTATTTTCCCCCAATTACATGTAAAAGTAATTTTGGCATTTATTTTTAAAACTTTAAGTTACAAATTCTCTCCCTTCCTACCCCCATTGAGAAGGCAAATAATTCAATATAGGTTATACATGTGTAGTCATGCAAAACATATTCATAACATTCATGTTGTGAAAGAAAACATAGACAAAAAAACTCAAGAAAATAAGGTAAAAAAAAAGTATGCTTCAATCTGTATTCAGACACCATCAGTTCTTTCTCTGGGGATGGATAGGATTTTTCATCATAAGTGCTTCAGAGTTCTCTTGAGTCCTTGTATTATTGAGAGTGACTAAATCATTCACAACTGATCACCTTAAAACATTGCTGTTACTTTGTACAGAGCACATTTCACTTTACATAGACCCATATAACTCTTTCCAGGTTTTTCTGAGAGCATCCTGCTCATCATTTCTCTAGTGCAATAGTATTCCCTCATAATCACATACCACAACTTGCTCAACCATTCCCTAATTGATGGACATCCTCTCAACTTCTAATTCTTTGCCAACCAGAAAAGAGCTGCTTCAAATATTTTTGTTCATATAGGTCCTTGTCCTTTTTGGCTTTTAATCTCTTTTGGGATGCAGACCTAGTAGTGGTGTTACTAATTCGAAAAGTGTGCATGGTTTTATAGCCCTTTGGGTATAGTTCCAAATCGCTTTACAGAATGGTTGAATCAGTTCACAACTCCACCAAGAGAACATTAATGTCTCATTTTTTTTCACATCCCTTCCAATATTTATCATTTACCTTTTCTGTCCTATTACCCAATCCAATATGTATGAGGTAGTACCTAAGAATTGTTTTAATTTGCATTTCTCCAATCAATAGTGAGTTAGAGTATTTTTTCACATGGGTATAGATAGCTTTGATTACTTCACATGAAAACTGATTGTATCTTTTGATCACTTATCAATTGAGGAATGGCTTTTATTTTTACAAATTTGACTCAGTTCTCAATATGTTTGAGAAATGAGGTCTTTATCCAAGACAATTGCTTCAAATTTTTTCTAATTATTATTGCTAACTTTATTTTCCTCCATCCTATTCCCCACACCTGTTTATTCTATTCTCTCTTTTCATCCTGTCCCTACTCAAAAGTGTTTTGCTTCTGACCACTCCCTCCCCCAATCTGCCCTCACTTCTATCACCCCTTCTTCTCTTGTCCCCTTCCCCTCCTACTTTCATGTAGGGTAAGAAAGATTTCTTTACCCAACTGAATGTATATGTTATTGCCTCTGTGAGTCAATTCTGATGAGAGTAAGGCTCACCCACTCCCCCTTACTTCCCTACTCTTCCACTCCACTGCTATAAAAGCTTTTTCTTACCTCTTTTATGTGAGATAATTTATCCCGTTCTACCTCTCCCTTTCTCTTTCTCCCTGTGCATTCTTCTTTCCGCCCTTAATTTTATTTTTAGATATCATCCCTTCATATTCAACTCACATCTGTGCCCTATGTGTGTGTGTGTATGTGTATATACACACACATACATACATACGTACACATACACACACATATATACACATACTGGAATACATACTGGAAGCATATGTGTGTGTGTGTGTCTATATATATATAGATAGATAGATATAGATATATAGAGAGATAGATAGATAGATAGATAGATAGATAGATAGATAGATATTATACTCTTTATAACTACCCTAATAGTGAGAAAGGTCTTATGAGTTACAAATATCATCTTCCCATGTAGGAATATAAACATTTTATCCTTATTAAGTCCATTATGATTTCCCTTTCCTTTTACTTTTTTATGCTCCTCTTGAGTCTTATATTTGAAAGCCAAATTTTCTATTCAGTTCTAGGTTTTTCATCAAGAATCCTTAAAAGTCCTCTATCTCATTGAATATCCATTTTCCCCACTCATGGATTATACTCAGTGTTGCTGGGTAGGTGATTTTTGGTTGTGATCTAGCTCCTTTGCCCTCTGGAATATCATATCCCAAGCCCTCTAATCCTTTAATGTAGAAGCTGCTAAATCTTGTGTTATCCTGGCTGTGGCTCATAGGTAAGTCAGGCAACTTCTCTGACTTTCAGTTTCTTCATATACAAAATTTGAATATTAATACTTTCACTATATGACTCAAATATTTACTACTCAGAGTATAATACTTTTGTGGGGGTGGATGAAGGGGTTAGTAGTAATACTACTTTCCCTGATTTCTCTCAAGAGTGGTTGTAGCACTTCCTCAAGACTTGACCACTTATTTCCCTCCTACCAAATGTTGGTTAAACAAAAGATCATTGAGAATAGCTAATATGCCTGAAAACAAAATAAGCCTTAAGCGGATATAAGGAAGATTATACTGATTGGAGTAACACACAAAAGTAAAGAAATTCTTAGGCTGGAAGTGAGATAAGTATTTGGTTCGATCAAAGAAAAAAGAGGACAGTCCCACCAAAGAGAGTCTGCCTGTAGCAGTTTCTGGGATTCCAAGGACTGGAGGTCAATGGGCATCTTAGGGGCTGGTTTTCCATGTGTCTACAGCTCTGAGGGCACAAAGTGGCAGTTCAAAAATTTGCATTTAACCTCTCATTACTGTATCTTCCAAAGTTCTGCAACAATCTCCCAAGTGTGTTGAGAAAGAAGAAAGGAAAGTTCTTGTCCCCAAAGAACATTTCTGACATCATAATCTTTGTCAAAGGATTCAACACTAAAAGCTGATATGATTTTTATCAGAACAAATGACATTAAAGAGAGGGAATTATAATCATATATGTATGCATATATTTATTCATGGTTATATACTTATAAAAGTATGTGTTGTGTATTCACGCACATCACACATATATGAATGTATAGACACACATATACATGTATGTTGCATATATTTATGTATACATATATACATATATTCATATGAAAGACTGTTCCTTAGGAAACCACTTATACTTAGTCAAAGTTGTGTTACATCTTGAATATTGCAGAAGTGCATAAACTCCCTTTTTTGTGTTGAATAAAAATATTAAGATGCAAATTCATACTTTATAAGCCCATTGAAAGAATCCTGAATATAAATCCAAAGGAAATAGGACAACAGGAAGGATTCAGACCTTGGGTTATTCCCACATGATACTGGTCTTCTCTTCTAATTCCCTTTATTTTGAAGGTTTTTTTTTGTTCTATGTAACTTAGAGATTATGAATATTCAGTATAGTAACATCTATGAAACAGTATTCTTCAGTTTCTAGGCAAAAATGTTTTGTCTGGGCAAATGTAGAAAACAGTTTAGTCTGTGATAATGAGTCAGTCCCAACATAGTTTATTTATTGAGTTCTTTAGGATATTTTGACATCTATATTTTCAGCATTCAGATTCATTATCAGTGTGTCCATGAAAGATAACAAATTTCTAATTTATAATCCTAACCAACAGGTCATGTCTTGATTTGTAGTTGGTAGGAACTAGATCATTACACATTATAATGACATGTTGATGTGCCTTGAGGTTTCTATCATTTCTTTTTTGATATAAATTTATCACTTAATTGTGACTCCTTATGGAAAACACTTTGGTAATTTGTGTGTCAGTGATCTGGTGTTAAATTACCACCATAAATCATTACATTTATACAAACAAATCTGCATGACTCAGCAATTCATTGAATGCTTCTCTATTAGCAGGTGGTTTTCCAGTCATCTCATCACCATGTTGCCTAGACCAGAGGTGATGAATTTGAGGCCACTGTAGCAAAGCTACTAAGTGCAGCTCTAACCAGATCGAAATCTAATTGGGATATTTTGAACAAAATAAATAAAATTGCAACACAATATTGATAATGTTAATTTGTAGTTTTGTAAGTCAATATATGGCCCAAATGGATGTGTTTTTATTGACACCACTGGCCTGCATTTCAGCTATCATCTTCCACCCTGCCCCATTCTGCCCCAAAAGGCTAGTGTTCAAACCCTGGGAAGCCAAACTCTAAAACCCAAGCTTTGGCCTCATCTTACCCCAAATCAGTTCTCATATAACTTCTTAGCCATTGTTATAAATTGCAACTCTACTCATATTTTTGCTCCTCAGTTTCTAGCGCCCCTTTTTGTATTTTCTTCCCCCTAGAATCTAAGCCCTTTCAAGTCTAGAATTATCTTGCACACTTTTATTTGCATCTCCAGCACTTAGCACAGTTATTGACAAATAGTAAGTTCTTAAAAAATGTTTTATCTATTTAATTATCAACATCTTGTTAGCTGAGTTTTTGTGCATGTTGCCCATAGAGGACCTTTTGATTCCATTCTTGGCCATGAGATGTTTCATACACTCTATTGTTTGTATATATTTGACAAATGCACTAGTGTGTAATTATCACCCTTTTTTTATTACTCAGTAAAATTCCCATCCCAAGATTTTGACTGGTTAAATATATACTGTAAAAAAAGAAAACCTTCCATCTATTCTCTTCCCACTTTTTAATAACAAAATATAAATCTTTCTATAGCTGTTTTAAGGTTATCAGCCCTGCCCTTCATTAATATCATATGGATTTGTGGGGTGAAGGGAATTTTCCAAATCTGTTGTGTCTCATTTTACAATTCTAAAAGTTTATATGACATGAATGCATGTGAATGTGTATTTGTATATATATATGTGTGTATACATAGATGCATATGTATACATAAACACATGCACATATACAAGCGTATATGTATGTACATATATATGTATAGATATGTGTGTGTGTGTATAATTTGCACTTTCCTATTTTCTTATCTTCCCTATTATAGTAGAGGATATCACCATCCTGCCAGTCTCTCAGGCTCCTAACCTAGGTGTCACTAGTTGTCATGCTATCTCTTATCTCCAAAAACAATTTGTCGATTTTGCCTTTGTAACATCTCTTGAATATACTCTCTTCTCTTCTCTGCTTCTGCTCACATTTTGGTGCAGGACCTCATGTCCTGAATCCTGGACTATTACAGTAGTCTGCTCATGGGGCTACTTGCCTCAAGTCTGCCCTCCTCCAATCCAACCTCCATTCAGCCATCAAAGTGATTTTCCTAAAGCACAGATTCAACCATATCACCCCATTACCCAATAAACTCCAGGCTCCTAATCACCTCCAATGTCAAAAGAAAATCTTGTGTTTGATTTTCAAAGTCCTACAAAAACTAGGCTCCTCATAACCTTTCCAGTTTTCTTATACCTTAGTCTATGCCACATACACTTCAGTGAAGTAACACTGGCCTCCTTGATGTTTCATAAACAAAACAATGCATCTCTAAACTTCAGACATTTTCTTTGACTGTCCCCCAAACCAAGAATAGTTCCCCTCCTCACCTTTGTCTATTGATTTCCCTGGCCTCCTTTAAGTCTCAACTAAAATCTCACTTTGTACAGGAAGTATTTCCCAACCCCTCTTAATTCTAGTGTCTTCACTCTCAAATTTTTCCCCGATTCATCCCGTATATAGCTTGTTTGTACATATGTATTTGTTTGGTTCTTCCCTATTAAGTTGTGAGCTCTTTCAGGGTGGGGATTGCCATTTGCCTCTTTTTGTATTCTCAGTGCTTACCATAGGGCCAGGCACATAGTATACACTTAATAAATGTTTATTCCAACTGATTTACTATTCTGCTTCAATTTCAACAGAATGCTAACCCCACATAGGAACATGTACATTTAAATTGTGATTACCATTAGCATCACAGAAATGTTTTGGTTGGTACCACAATATACTGTCCATTTGAATAGGAGATCCAAGAGTGTAGGTGGATTCAAGACTTATTCATTCCCCTGATATCTAAACAATACAAGAAGTTCTCCCAACATTTCCAAAATGGAACTAACACTTTCCTGGGTTCTAAGAGGGAAAACAAGCCTGATAATTCAAAAAGATAAGTAATTAAACCACAAAACATACAGGTCCCTTATAAACATACATTATTCCATTTTACTATCTATTTCAAATTCTGACACTTGGAGAAGAAAACACATTGCAGCTGTGGAATGAATCAGCCTAGCAGTTCTCTGCCTACAAGGATGTATTGCTCAGGTTAAAACTCATCTGCCATTCCATCTAGGGTCATAATTTCATCTGTTCAACAAATAAATATTGAGCACTTACTATGTACATGCTCAGCACTGGGTTAGGTTCTCTGGGAGACATAGAAGAAGCATAAGGCAGTTTCCTGCCCAGGAGGAAATTAAAAATAACCCCATGAAAATTTAAATGCCAACACAAAGATAACAATATGTGTCACCGGCTAGTACATGATTACATTTCAAGTAAATGATATACCCAGTTTTATGAGTTCCAAGAAAGGAGATATATTAATGTAGATTATTATAAGGGAGGGCTTCTATTTAGGAATTGGAAACAGCTTAGTGGGCAGTGATAAAAATTTCAAAAGTCATCAATAAAATATTTTTAAATGAACAGAGGATTAAAAGTACAGAATGGAATACTATCAAATAGGGCATTTTCCCATCTCCCTTGCTAAATTATATGTGGTTTTGCCTATATCTATATCATCTTTTTCTATATCTATATCTATATATATCTGTATCCATCTCTGTATGTATAGATATAGAAAGTTGTGTTAATGATCATTAAGTTCACAATAATTTTTTTTCAAAAAGGTATAGATTGGAGTATTTCATAAGGGTTTATGGAGGAAGAAATGTGGTAATACTAGCAAAAATTTATGTAGCAATTTATGAATATTAACTCATTTGAGCCTCTTTCAAGGTGAGACAAGTAGTACAGGTCCAGGCATCATCACTTGCATCTTATAGGTGAGAAAATGATTTCAGAGAGTTTAAGTGACTTATCCATGACCCCACATGTCATAAAATATCAGAAGCAAAGTTTAAATCCAGGTAACCTGACTCCAAGCTCAGCACACTATCTACAATGTCATTATTATTGAGATTATCTTGAAAGGTGGATATATTTTAGGCAAGCAGAAAGGAAGAGGAGGGATGTAGACGTTCAAGAGACAAAAAGCAGATTAGCATGGGTAGATTATGGAGGTGATGAGATACTGAATAATAAGACTGGGAAGGTAGGTCTAAACCAAATGAGGGAAAGCTAAAGTATCTGTAATTTAAATATTAGCTAGTGGGAAGCCATTGAAAGAAATGATATTATAAAGTAAATGATTTAGAAGTATCAATTTAGCAGCAATGTATGAAATATATTAGATACTAGAATCAGTGTAACTAGGTGATTATTATTGTGGTCATCTACTGCTATGAGAAATGATCCCATATAATTCTATAAACCTTCTCACTACTAACTAAGGCTTATTATATTCGCTGGTACTTTGAAGGATCTGTGATCTCATCAATGTAGGTATTTCTGCTAATGGAGATTACAACCATCTATGCCATCTCATCATGTGTGGCTCTCATCTGTCTCCTAAATCCTCCAAACACAGACTTCTAAATGAGTCTTTCTCTGAACCTTTTGGCATTGTATGCACACCACTGAAATCTGCATATTGTGCATCAACTATTCTTTAATCTTACTACTTGACTGGCACACCACTTTTTTAAGGCATGTCCTTCTTTCAATATCTTTGATGCTGATTCAACTATGTACATTTTCATCAGTTACATTTTGAAATCTAAGTATGTTGACCATGCACTACTCCACTGCCATTTGAGTAATTAGCACCTTTTAATTCTTAGGAGACTGAAAGTTTCCAATTAACCATATTCATTAAATAACACTGGAACTAATGTTTCAAAGTTGGAACTTTCTTCACGGAGATATGTGAGGTCATTAAAAACTTCCCCAATTGTCTTAATGCAATATAGGCTGTTTTTTTACATTCCAGTTTCATAGGACTTTGGAGAGTTTATATCCTACCGAAAAAAACTTTTAAGGGTCCAGGTTCTATTTGATGGCCAGATAAGACACTAAAGTAGAACAAAAGTGTAGAATCTCAAATCATGTATTATGATAAGTTTCAAATGACTCAATGCAACTAATTAAAATATATTATTTAGAGAAAATACTGACTATATATTTACTGTAACTGCTCAACAGTTCACAATCCATCTGTATGTCTATCCTACGATCTTCTTGTTCATCTACTCCCCAAACTGCACTACAGGTGGTCCACTTAGCATGCTGGGGGTCTTCCTTGTTTTCTCCTAAAATCATGATTATCCTTATAGATCAAATTGACTGGACATCAGTTATCTCTCATATTCATAATGTGGCTCACTCATCTAGTAGTAGTAGTAGTAGTAGTAGCAGTAGATTTCTCCTTAATGACATACTTTGATTGCTCTTATTGGTAGCTCCTTCTTTTGTATGTGTTGCAATTTGTTCACATCCACCAAGTGCCTTTGAGCATAACATAATTTAAGTTATTGCAACTCTTGATTGTATATATTTTTATTGTTTTATTCGAAATCGTGTTTACCAGTTCTGCTCTTTTTTGATGAATTTAATTCTAAGCTCTTGTTTAAAATTTATATGATACCAAGCACATTTCTTATTTACTATGCACTGTTGGATTTTGTTTTGTAATCCTTTCTTCCACCTCCCTCACAAGTTTATGAGTGAATTCATCCCATTCACATTAACAGTCATGCTTGCTAAGTTTTTAAAATTCTCATCAAATGCCATTATAAAATTTATTCCCTTCTACCTCAAAAGGAGAAAGGAAGAAGAATGTACTTCATATTAGGTGGATTCAATTTATATGTCTTGTATTAATATAATCTCAGTATACTTCTAAAACCTTGGACTTTACATCTATACACACACACACACAGACACACACACACACACACATCCCCTCACTCAGCTACCTCGTGCAAAGTCTGAAACAAATGATTTTAAATTTTATGCAAGAAAAATGTGCACAGTGTATTCCCTTCTTCCTCCAAATTCAGTTCACTTATCCATTCAATAAGCTGTTGTTGAATAGCTACAATATCCAAGGGCAAATCCTAAGTGCTATGGCTATACAAATATAATAAAATGCCACTTCTATCTTTCAGGAGTGTAACATTTATGAAAAGAAATAAATCATGTAAATAAATTACTACAATTTGTTAAAAGCTTTAAAAGATTTCAGTTAGAGATATGGTTTTGGACATGTGATGCCTGTTTTCTAAGGACTATCTTAGCTAAGTTTAAAGATATTCATCAAGTTCAATACATGGTGATGCATTTTTCCATCATGGTAACTCTTCAAAACCATCTACTATGGAAGGTTTGTAATTTATCAGTGCAGGGAATACCTATGCTGAAAAAAATCATCCCTCCTCGAAGTATTTAAGTATATGAGGAAAGGCAGTATGGCATAGTGGGAGCCAGTGAGCTCTTCGAAAACAGGAACTTTTGTTGCTGGTAGTTATTTGGTTTTGAAGTCCATGTGTGTATGCTCCTTTCTTTGTTTCTCCAGCACTTAACAAAGTACCTGGCACATGCTAGGTGCTTAATAAATTGTTGTTGACTAACTCAGATTCAACTCCTTCCTCAGATACATCATGTGACATGGAGGAGTCACTTAAACTATCAAGGTCCCAGGCCACTCTCCAAGTTATGTTCCAGACAGTTTGGTGAGCTGAAAAATTGGGGCAGGGGGTTCCACCCTAATGAAATCAAAGGCCTGGGGGAAATAAAACAAAAGGAGTCTATAAATGACATATATTATGAGGTCTTAATTGGGTGTCAGAAACTGAATTCAAGTCCTCAACACTTGACATTATAGACTGTCATAATAGCTCTCATTAAAATCTATGCACCTTTTTATTCACACTCAAATATAACTTTCAAAAAAGTTCACATTTAATGAAAATGTTTCTTAGAAAACAATATACATAATGACTACAAAATACAAATGGAAAGAATAACAACAAAAGGAAAATGAAAGGTGTTTAATTAAAATGACTGAACTTCATTCTGAAGTATAGATAAATTTTTTTTAATTGTTAAATGATCATTATGTGCAGCTAGGGCAGCTAGGTAGTACAGTGGATAAAGCTCCAGACCTGTAATCAGGAAGACTTGAGTTCAAATCTGGCCTTAGACCAAGGGTGGTGAAGCTGCAGCCTTGAGGCCACATGTGATCCTCTAGGTCCTCAAGTGAGGCCATTTGATGGTCAAAGGGCCCCTTCAGTCAAAGGGCCTCACTTGAGGACCTATAGGGCCACATGTGGCCTCAAGGCCACAGCTTCCCTACCCCTGCCTTAGACACTAAGTGTGTATACCTGGGCAAGCTACTTAATCTCTTTTGCCTCAATTTCCTCATCTATAAAGTGGGCTGGAGAAGGCAATGGCAAACCACTCCAGCGTCTTTGCCAAGAAAACCCTGAATGGGTTCATGAAGAATTAGACATGACTGAAAAATGACTAGAGTGTGCCATGAACTGTAATAAAAGATGAGGATACAAATACAAAAGATAAAAAGTTGCCTATCCTCAAGGACCATAAATTCTACCCCATAAAGGTGAGTAGTTTCCAAGAAAAGATATTTTGGTTTGAAATGCTTCAGAAATTGTGAGCAGAGTCACAGGGTGTTAGATCAATACATACTTTCAAGTAGCAATGACAGCAAGAAAGATGAGAAAGTCATCTCTCTCCCTCATTTTCAGAAGTGGGAAACTATGAGTGTGGAGCAAAGACTATAGTCTCAGATTTGGTGAATCCAAGCTAAAATAGTCTCTTTTTTTCCTGCATACTTTTTCTTGCTTTTCTCCCCCAGAGGATGAAAATCATAGTTTACTCACAGCTAGGGTGTCATGAACTGAAGTGACAGGAAGGCAAGGACTTCCTTCCTTGTTTTTCTCTCTCTTTTACCCCAGCTCCAAGAAATGGGCCTGGGTGTTAGTTTTCATTCTCAGTTTTTAGGTGCCAGCAATGTTCCTCACCAGACTAACAGTTTGAGGCATGGCAACCGTGGAGCCAGGATTCTAGTCATTCAGGAAGCTAGCCTACAGAATAGGTCAGACAAGTCAGAATCTTATACACTTTATTGTAACATGGAGGTAAACACTTAGTTTTCAAAATGAATGACAATTGAATTCAAGCTCTGTCTTAGTAAGTCTTAACAATCAAGAAAAGACCTTTCTGCGTGTACCTGGCAATGGACTATGGTTTGAGGGCCTACCTAGTTGAGGAAAGGGAGACTTTCCACCAGGTCCTTTTTTTATTTTTATTGATAACTGATTAAACCATTTACTTCTCAGGGAGAGGGGAGAAGAGGGAGGATTTCAAACTGCATTGGTGAAATTGGCACTCATCAAAAACAATGAAATATAATTTGAAGAACTGAAAGAAAATAAGTGAATGAATAAACAGGCTTCGTTTGCTGAGTTTAGAACACCTGAATTATTGGACTGAATTCAAATTTTTGCATTCCATGCATGTGAGAAACAGGAACAAAGCCCAGAAGTGCATGTATCTGGAAGGTTGAGAATTAGACGTGCATGACATTTTCTACTCAGATAAAAATACACATGCATATGTCTGTATGACTCATTCCACACAACTCAAAATTGCTGGAGAGTGGGTGTTGCTCTGAATATTACTGCACAATGTAGTTTTCAAAGGAAAAAAAAAACGTTTGGCATCTTCCATTCTTCCTGGGTAACTTTGGATTAATGGAAATCACAATTAATAACAGGCTGAACTAGAAAATCATTAAAAGCATGTCAAAAGCTAAAGAATAAGGAGAATTTGTAATTCAAACCCAAGGTGATAGATGTAATGTCAAGGCACACTCTGTCTGTATATATCTTAATGAAAATAGGCCAGGTCCAGATTAGCAAATTGAAAAAAGAAAATTTAGACATTTAAACAGACAATTCAAGGTTTTTGCCTCAGTTAGCCTATATTTCTAGATATATTGTTTGTGAGACAAGTATTACTCAGATAGGATGATTTGAATCTCAATGTCACTTTGCCATTGCTATCTGTAATTGGGTTAGGGTGTGAGTGATAGGAAATAAAATAGAATAAAAATAAACACATCAGGGGCCTTAACTAACATTAAAAATATGATCAACTGAAATTACAGTAAGACTATGTTTACCTGATGACAAATATCAGAATAACAAAATTGAAGAGTGATTCCATATTTGTAAACATCCAGATTATGTTGTATATGTCCTGCAATTACTTATCTGCAAAACATGTACCCCACCACCCCCATAGTAGCATATAAGCCTGTTGATGGTAGAAACTGTCATGTTAACATTTTTATCCCCAGCACCTAGGACAGAGCCTGACACATAGCAGGCACTTAATTACTTCTGCTGAAAATAGATCTAAATATCCACAATATGTATAGATGTCTAAGGTTCGTATTCCCATCTCTTTTTGTTATCCAATTTCTTTCTCAACTTTATTTAGTGTTTATAGGCACAGCTTAAATTATTTTTTCCCACAGAAGAGTGTACCCCAAATAAGGTTAAGTACAGAAGGAGTGTAGGAAGCTTGTTGCTATAAAAGTTTCAAAAAGAGCTAATTTTTATCAACAGTATGTCATTTCTCAAGAGAATTTGGCTTTTTTTATTTTTTTATAAAGATCAAACTAAGGTTAGTGACCTGTCAACCCAATCAAAACAGCTGAACCAATTTTGTATGTAGACATAATTTCATGAATTCATAAAACTTTAAAATTAAAAATAACTTTGTAGGTCAACTAGGCCATGCCTCTCATTTTATAGATGACAAAATTAAGGTTGAGGCAGCCACATTTACTTGTAAAGGAAAATGATGACAATAACTTGGCAAGTAGTCTGGACACATCACTCTTACTAGGCTTAATGATCAATGCAGTTCACTGCAGCCTTAGCTGTCCATATTGATTATGAGAACAGCATTTGGGAACCAAAAGTCCTTTGTTTGCTATGCTGCTGCACAATTTTGGTTGAACCTAGTTTGAAAGAGGCAAGAAAGAATACAAACATCCCTTTTTTATTCAGTGCTCTCAGGTATCCTGGCTGCTTCTACTTGATTTGCACTATAGAAAATGTTGCAATATCTGAATATTAGACTATAGTTCAAAACTGACAATTCTATCTCAAACTGATCACATAAGACCTTAAATGAAAAGGGACATGAGAAGTCATTTATTTTTTTTAATTTTTTTTTGGCTAGGCAATGGGGTTAAGTGACTTGCCCAGGGTCACACAACTAGAAAGTGTTATGTATATGAGGCCAGATTTGAACTCAGGTCCTTCTGAGTCCAGGGCCAGTGCTCTATCCACTGTGCTACCTAGCTGCCCCGAGAAATCATTTATTGGGAAGTTCCACTTGCAATGATTGATTTTACAAAAGCCTTGCCAAAAGGTCATCTAACCTCTACATAAAAACAGAAAATCTAGCACCTCAGAAGCAGCTTATTCCATTTTTGGACAGTTCTGAGTGTTAAAAAAAATATTCCTAATATTGCATTGCAACTATGTTCCTGACAGGCACAGAGCCAAGATGGCAGAGTAAAAGCAGTAACTTGCATGAGCTCTCCCCTAAACCCCTCCAAATACCTGTAAAAATGGCTCTAAACAAATTCTAAAGCAACAGAACCCACAAAAAGACAGAGTGAAACAAATTTCCAGACCAAGACAACCCGTATGGTTGATCAGAAAGGTCTATCACACCAGGCTGAGAGAGGAACTCAGTCCAGCTCGGGCACACAGGCAAAACAGGCCTTGATGAACCTGAAAAAAGGCATCAGAAGACTGAATCACAGGCACCTGTGGCAGTTTCCAGAATTCTAAACCCACAAACACCAAAGAGAACTTAGAAGATCAGTAAAGTCTGTGACCACAGTGAGAGAGAAGGTCAGGTCCTGCCCCAGTCTTGGTGCCCGGGGTCGTGGCTGCTTCTGGAGCTTCCAGCCCACAGACTGAAAGGTAATAAAGTGACTGATCACAGGGGGATTGCAGGGATCTCTTTCCTGGTGTAGAGGCAGGATTCTTTTGCTTTGCCTGTGTTTGGATCTGGGTCACAGTTCTGAGTGGCGGTCCTGGAGCTAGGAGGAGAGCTGTCATGGTAGATCTTGTAGTGGCAATGAAGAAAGAATCTTCCTCACAGTCACAAGACAGAAAAGAGTGCTTGTGGTCACTCATAGACCAGAGTTCAGGCTAGGAAAGGAGTAAACACCTAACCCTTTATCATACTACCTTGGAAGAACTGAAAACTTACAGATCTCTAGAAGTATCTCTGAAAACAGCTGCACAAAACCCCTAAAGCTTGGGAGGGAGAGTACATTTTCTATACTGGAAGCAGACCCCTACCTTAATAAAGAGTTTATAACTCAAGTAATTGACTGGGATCATGATCAAACCTCGCAAAAAGAGTCAGACCACAGAATTTTTCTTTGGCAACAAAGAAGATGAAAACATACAACCAGAAGAAGACAACAAAGTCAAAGCTCCTACATCCAAAGCGTCTAAGAAAAATATCAATCAGTCCCAGGCCATGGAAGAGCTCAAAAAAGATTTTGAGAGGCAAATAAGAGAAGTAGAGAAAAAACTGGGAAGAGAAATGAGAGTGATGCAAGAAAATCATGAAAAACAAGTCAACAGCTTGCTAAAGGAGAACCAAAAAAATACTGAAGAAAATAACACCTTAAAAAATAGCCTAGGGGGAGGTAGAGCCAAGATGGTAGAGTAAAAGCAGTGACCTGCTTGAGCTCTCCCCCAAACCCTTCCAAATTCCTATAAAAATGATTCTAAACAAATTCTAAAGCAGCAGAACCCACAAAAAGACAGAGTGAAACAAATTTCTAGCCAAAGATAGCCTAAATGGTTGATCAGAAAGGTATATCCCGTAGGCCACAGAGGACTGAATCACAGGCAGCTGTGGCAGTTTCCAGACTTCTCAACCCACAAATGCCAAACACAAATTAGAAGGCCAGGGGGAAAAGTCTGTGACTGCAATGGTGAGAGAGGAGTACAGGATCCCAGCCCCATTCCTTGGGGCAATGGCTGCTTCCTGAGCTTCCAGCCCACAGACTGAGGAGGAATCGAGTGGCTGATCAGAGGGTGATTGCAGGGATCTCTCTGCTGGTGCAGGATTCTCTTGCTCTGCCCATGCTTGGATATGGGTCACAGTTCTAGGTGGCAGTCCTGGGGCGAGGAGGAGCACTGGCATGGTAGAGCTTGTAGTGGCTGTGGAGAGGAAACCCTCATCACAGTTGCAAGACAGAAACGAATGCTCATAGACCAGAGCACAGGCCAGGAAAGGAGTAAACACCTCTCCCCTGATCATACCACCTTGGAAGAACTGAAAATTTACAAGTCCCTAGAAGTATCTCTGAAAACATCTGCACAAAATCCCTGAAGCTTGGGATAGTACATTCTCCACACTGGAAACAGACTCCTACCTTAACAAAGAGTCTATAACTCAAGTAATTGGCTGAGATCATGAGCAAGCAGTGCAAAACGAGCCAGATTATATTATCTTACTTTGATAACAAAGAAGATCAAAGCATACAACCAGAAGAAGACAACAAAGCCAAAGCACTTACATCCAAAGACTCCAAGAAAAATATGAATTGGTCGCAGGCCATGGAAGAACTCAAAAAGAATTTTGAGAAGCAAGTAAGAGAAGTAGAGGAAAAACTGAGAGTGATGCTAAAGGAGACCCAAAAAAATACTGAAGAAAATAACACCTTAAAAATAGCCTACCCCAAATGGCAAAAGAGGTCCAAAAAGCCAATAAGGAGAAGAATGCCCTAAAAAGAAAAATTGGCCAAATGGAAAAGGAAGTCCAAAAGTTAACTGAAGAAAATACTTCCTTAAAATTAGAATGGAGAAATTGTCAAATTGACAATTTGAGAAATCAAAGCACTGTAACACTAATCTAAAGTAATGAAAAAACAGAAGAGAATGTGAAATATCTCATTGGAAAAACAACTGACCTGGAAAATAGATCCAGGAGAGAGAACTTAAAAATTATTGGACTATCTGAAAGCTGTGATCAAAAAAAAGAGCTTAGACATCATCTTTCAAGAAATTATCAAGGAAAACTGCCCTGATATTTTAGAACCAGAGGGCAAAATAAAAATTGAAAGAATCCACCAATCACCTCCTGAAAGAGATCCCCAGAGGAAAACTCCTAGGAATGTTGTAGTCAAATTCCAGAATTCCCAGGTCAAGGAGAAGATATTGGAAGCAGCCAGAAGGAAACTATTCAAGTACTGTGGAAACACAATCAGGATAACACAAGATTTAGCAGCTTCTACATTAAGGGTCCAGAGGGCATGGAGTATGATATTCCAGAGGGCAAAGGAGTTAGGACTACAACCTAGAATCATCTACCTAGCAAAACTGAGTATAATCCTTCAGGGGAAAAAATGGTCATTCAATGAAATAAGGGACTTTCAAGCATTCCTGTGGAAAAGACCAGAGCTGAATATAAAATTTGACTTTCAAATACAAGACTCAAGTGAAACATGGAAGAGGTAAACAGGAAAGAGAAATCATAAGGGACTTATTAAGGTTGAACTGTTTACATTCCTGCAGGGAAAGATGATATTTGTAACTCATGAGTCCTTTGTCAGCATTATGGTAGTGGGAGGGAAAAAATTATGTCTTTGTATAGATAAATAGATAGAGGGCACAAGGTGAGTTGAAGATGAAGGGGTGATATCTGGAAAATAAAATTAAGGGGTGAGAGAGGATTATACTGGGAGAAGGAGAAAGGGAGAAGGAGAATGAGGTAAAATATCTCACATGAAACAGACAAGAAAAGGCTATTACAGTGGAGGGGAAATGGGGGGAAGGTGAGAGGGAATGAGTGAATCTCATTCTCATAGGATTTGGCTTAAGGAGGGAATAACAAACACAATGGGGTATGGAAATCTATCCTACCCTACAGGAACATAAGCGGGTAAGGGCACTAGAGAGCAGAGCGTTGATAGAGGGGAGGGCAGATTGGGGGAGAGGATAATCAGAAGCAAACACTTCTGAGGAGGGACAGGGTCAAAAAAGAGAGTGGAATAAATTGGGGGTAGGATAGAATGAAGGGAAATATACTTAGTTTTTCACAACAGGACTACTATGGAAGTGTTTTGCGTGACTACACATCTATAACCTGTACCAAGATGCTTGCCTTTTCAAATGAGGGTTGTTAGGGAGGTAAGAAGGGAGAAAATTTGAAACCCAAAGCTTTAAAAGCACATGTTAAAAATTAAAAAAAATTAAAAATTAAAAAATTTAGCCTAACCCAAATGGCAAAAGAGATCTAAAAAGCCAATGAGGAGAAACATGTCTTAAAAAGCAAAATTGGCCAAATGGAAAAGGAAGTCCAAAAGCTCACAGAAGAAAATACTTTCTTAAAAATTAGAATGGAACAATTGGAAGCTAGTGACTTTATGAGAAATCAAGACATTGTAAAATAAAACCAAAAGAATTAAAAAATAGAAAACAATGTGAAATATCTCATTGGAAAAACAACTGACCTGGAAATTAGATCCAGGAGAGAGAATTTAAAAATTATTAGACTATCTGAAAGCCATGATCAAGAAAAGAGCCTAGACATCATCTTTCAAGAAATTATCAAGGAAAACTGCACTGGTATTTTGGAAGCAGAGGGTAAAATAGAAATGGACAGAATCCACTGATCACCTCCTAAAATGGATCCCCAAAGGAAAATTCCTAAGAATATTGTACCCAAATTCCAGAGTTTCCAGGTCAAGGAGAAAATATTGCAAGCAGCCAGAAAGAAACAAGTCAAGTATTGTGGAAACACAATCAAGATAACACAAGATTTAGCAGCTTCTAAATTAAGGGACCGCAGGATTCGGAATATAATATTCTGTAGGTCAATGGAGATAGGATTACAACCAAGAATCACCTACCCAGCAAAACTCAGTATAATCCTTCAGGGGAAAAAATGGACATTCAGTGAAATAGAGGACTTTCAAGCCTTTTTGTTGAAAAGACTACAGCTGAAGAGAAAATGTGACTTTCAAAAACAAGACTGAAGAGAAACATGAAGAGGTAAACAAGAAAGAGAAATCATAAGGGACTTATTAAGGTTGAACTGTTTACATTTCTACATGGAAAGATGATATTTGTAACTCATGAGACCTTTGTCAGTATTAGGGTAGTTGGAGGGAAAAATATATGTGTGTATATATGATAGATAGATAAATAGAGGGCACAGGGTGAGTTGAAGACAAAGGGGTGAAGTATGGGGTGAGAGAGGATTATACTGGGAGTAGGAGAAAGGGAGAGGTAGAATGAGGTAAATTATCTCACATAAAACAGACAGGAAAAGGCTTTTACAGTGGAACAGAAAAGGGGGGAGGTGAGAGGGAATGAGTGAATCTTATTCTCATTGAATTTGGGTTAAGAAGGGAATAACATAAACACTCAATTGGGTATGGAAATCTATCTTAACTTACAGGATAATGGGGGGAATGGGACAAGAGAGCAGAGTGATGATAGAGAGGAAGGCTGACTAGGGGAGGGGTTAGCAAACACTTCTAAGGAGGGACAGAGTCAAAAGGGAGAATAGAATAAGTGGGGAGGTGAGATAGGATTAGGGGAAATATACTTAGTTTTTCACAACATGTGTTTTGTGTGAGTACACATGTATAACTAGTATCGAGTTGCTTTTCTTCTCAATAAGGGTGAGTGGGGAGGGAGAAAGGGATAAAATTTGGAACCCAAAGTTTTAAAAACAAATGTTAAAATTTGTTTTCACATGCAACTGGGAAATAAGATATACAGGCAATGGTGTATAGAAATCTATCCTGCTCTACAGGAAAATTGAAGGAGAAGGAGATAAAACTAGGGGGAGGAGATAGAAGGGAAGGCAGATTAGGGGAAGGAGTATTCAGAATGCAAGCCATCTTGGGGTGGGGGAAGGATGAGATGGGATGAAAATTGGAACTCAAAATCTTGTGGAAGTGAATGTTGAACACTAAAAATAAGTAAATTAATAAAAGAAACTATCTTTCTGTAATTTCTATCCATTGAGCCAAGTGCCACCCTCCAGAGTTATACAGAACATGTCTAATCTATCTTCCTCATGACAGCTCTTCAAATATTTAAAGATAGCTATAAATCTCTTCTTGAGGCTAAACACCCCTAGTTCCCTCTACTATTCCTCATATAACAGCTTTGAATCTTCTCAACATTCTGGTTGCCTTCTGAATGATCTCCACTTTGTCTGTGTTCATCTAAATCAAGGTTTCTTAATTTGGGAACCCCAAAAGAATCTGTAGGTAGGTTTTGGGGGGAGGTCTGTAATGTTGTATAAGGAACAAATCACATTGTTATTTTCACCAACCTTTAACTGTAATTTAGCTCTTCTTTCAATTACAAACATAGAGGAAAATGATAGTAGCATGAGCAGAAACTGTAACTTTGTTAACAGAACTCAGATTTTTCATATCATATTACAGCTGCTACAGATACCTCAAAAATATTTTATGACTCAGGGTTCAGCACACTACTTATTAGGCCTGTCTCTAGATCCTATGTGATCATAGTATTCCTGTCTATGGATTATATTCACTATAACTGGTTTCCTTTTTAATCCTATGTATTTCATGACATACATTTAAATATTATTAGGAGAAAAGATCCATAGGTTCCATCAGACAGCCAAAGAGACTCATGTCACAAAATTGTAATTTCTTGTCCTAAATAGTAATCCACAGAACTAAACATAATACTGCATATGATGTCTGAACTAGTACTAGAGCGTATCTGTTCTGCCATCTCCCTTTTTTGCACCCTATATTTTGGTTAATCCATCCCAAGAGTTCATTAGGTATTTTGATTACCATGTCACACTGTGGCTCAGTAATCAAATGACAATGCTGAGCCTTTTTTATATGAGCTTCCCCCCACTCCTGACCTTTCCCCTTTCAGATATAGCATAGTAATTATTAGTCTTTGCCACACGTTATGACAGTTAATTATAGCCTGGCTTTTCAATTATTTCACTTGTGTAAATCTTTTCTTCCCAACTAGATTTCGAGCTCCTCAAGAGCAAAGATGATATTCTACACTTTTACATCTCCACAGCGTTTTCCAGAGCTTTATACATAGTAGATGATTACTCAGTAGGTCCTGAGCTGAATATCTGGCCACTGGTAGTTTAATCACAGGGTCAAACCAAATATATCCGCAAATACATCTGACCTCTCTCCTAACCTCTTTAGAACTTTTTTTGGAATGTGTATGTCTATATACATTCTGTTTTTTTCTAAGTAAAGATGATGGGAATCATATACATATATATATATATATGTGCAGACATATAGACATGCATATATGTATATACACATACACACATGTACATATACGTAGATATGTATGAACACATATATCACAGTGATTAAAGAGCATCCAAAGAATTATTACAAGGGCACTTTTAATCTAATCAAGGAATTCAAATTCCATGGTTTTTCTTTTCCTCACATCCCCCCTTCCAAAAAAGACATCCTACCTTCCCCCATCTGACTGCATTTGCCAACCCATGTAAATAGGTATCTTTTGTCTACCACTCACTCATATCAGCTCACTATTGATGCTGTTAATAAAATCAAGAAATTTTTTAAACACGTTAGAATTTATAAATCCCCCTCTATTGAATTATGTGAAAGTGTGCATATAGTATTTGTTTACACTATTCTCATCTGTCTTTTTTTTAAATTCCATCCTTCTAAGAATCCAAGAAATTATATTAATAAATGGCTGATCTTATCTAGCTAAAGCTTGTTATTATTTTTAAAATTTGAAACAAATATATCTTTTATTTAAAAATAAAAAGCAACTTTAAAAAGTAGGATTAAACTACACTAAGGAGATTGGAAAAGTCAATTATTCATGACCCCTCTTCTTCTTTTGAAAACAAAATTGACCTATCTATTATCATAATAGGAACAAATTTCATATACTTTTAAATAACTTTACATTATTTAAGGCATGGTCTTCAGGTAAAATATGGCTGTGTCTCTCTACAAGCACAATAATAATAATGGTTTGAATAGTTCCCATATCACCCATCATTCTGTTCCCTGAACATTTCCAGGGAAAGAAATTATCAGAGATTTTCTCAACTCTATTCAAGTAATTTGAGTGTTTGCAAATCTTCAAATTAGAATATTTCTAAAAATCACCTTAGTTTGGACAATGAGGAAAAGGATAAGATCTGAATAAAAATAAAAGGGGTGTTGTTATTGAGGATTATTTTCCCTGCAGGTCTAAGTCCAAGGAGTTGAAGTGAAAATGGGAACCCAATTCCAGGAGGGAATAATATGTCTCAGAATTACCATCAAATAAGGAGACAAGATACAGGGAGGATCCTTTGAGAGGTGACTAGACATCTTGTTTCCCCAAAGTTTTTACTTATTTCTCATTTATATAAGGCCCCTCCCTGCCTTGCTCTTGATACAGCAACATGTGATAGGATCATTACTTGGAGAAATAGGTTAGATAAAAAAGGATATCAGCAGCATTCACTTTAGGTGGAAATAAGGTTGGAATGTTGTAAATGGATCAGATGAGCCAATTTAATGAAAAGAAACAAACAAGGGAGTTCTCAGAATAACTGTCTTTGTATGCATGGAAATTAAATTTCACTAAAAATGTAAGTCATAAATAATTGAAAGGAAGAATAAAAATGTGTTTTTTTCCTTAGTATAACAACAGCAACAACAACACTAACAATAATTACTGTTATAAAGAGCTTTAAAGTCTATAAGTCACTTTATACATATTACCTCATTTGCTTTTCACAATTACCCTGTGAAATACATGCTATTGTGAACCTCACTGAACAGATGAGGAAAATGTGAAGCTGACTTACCCAGGTATTGAGTGTCTGAGGCAGGACTCAAAGTCAGATCATTCTGAATCCCAACCACTCTATTGACTATGCCACTTAGCTAACTACTGTATCTGAACACACAAATGTGGCCCTATTTATAACTGAAGATCTCCTCCTCTATTTTTTATGCCTCATTATTTGCAATTTTGAGTATCCCATTGCAAAATCTGCACATGTGACTCTGATGCAAAAAAAGAAAAGCATGTGGGAGTGGATAGATCAGAAGTGCCAAATATACAACACTGCCCCCTAACACTCCCAAGTGTTGCTCAAACCAGTTTAAAATTTAATTGGGAAATATTTAACAAAATAAATAAAATACAATAGAATATAGGCAATGTTTACATGCATGTATACATATACATATGTGTGTGTTCCTGTATGTCACATTGCAGCCCACATGAATCCTTATTAAAACTTAGTGGCCTTTTTCTATTTGAGTTTGATACCGCTGGACCTGATGGTCTTTAAATTTGTTTCTTATTTTGATAATCAATCACTTATTTTGATATGGAATCAAATTTCATAATCTAAGTGCCTCTATAATTGGAATCCTAAATCACTTTCATCTACTATGCTAAAACTGAGGTAAAAAAATCTTTGTTTTCCTTGAATTATTCCAATAATTTATTCATGTCTATATTCTACTTTGATCACAATGAGCCAGCCTAGTTTCAACAAGAACAAGGCATTCCAAACTAACTTTAATTCTTTTTATGATAAGATTTGTAGATGAGGTGAATACTCTGCAAATATTTTGTTTAGATTATAGCACAGATTTTCATAGTTTTTGTGGACAACATAGAGAGATGTGGGCCATACAATAGTATAGTGGATATAGCTAATCAGCTAGAACTTCCATTTTGAGGAGAAGGGCTGAGATCAACCATAATTCTTTTTCTGGATTTTGCCACCAGTCTTCAGCTGCTTTTTCCCTCCACCCCATGATTCCATTCTCCAATTATTGAATTATTCCTAGAACCTGTATTTTGAAAAAGGTCCAGGGCAGGCATGCTTCTCTTTCTGGCCTCTTGCTAGCATAATTAAATTGTTTTCTCCCTTCTGTAGCCCCCTTCTCCTATTGTTGACTTCCTTCTGGACTCTACATTTTGAGGAAGGACCCAGAAGAGTCATTTTTTACTCTCCAGACTTTGAAACCAACCTTCTTTCTTTATATCTTCCCCCTTTTCAGCCCACTTTTATGTATTATATACTCACCCCCATTGCCATTAGAGAATGAAAGATATTTTGGGGCGTAGTATGTCTTTCTTTTTGTTTGTATTTGCATCCCCAATTCCTGGCACATAGTAAGTGCTTATTAATTTTTTTTTATTTACTTGATTAGCCAGAATAATAGTTAATGGTTCTATGTCAGTTTGCACAGAGTACTTCAAAGGACTACCACCTGCAATCAGTTCTTGATCTTGTGTCTTCTCAAATATAACATGGGAATGTTTTACCTAAAAGAAGACAAAGCTTCCCCATGGGACTTGATTGGTTCCAGTTTCCCTAAGGCAACCTCCTGGTCATTTAAGGGCACGGAAAGTACAAGCTACCTGAAATATAAGCCTTTCAGACTTGGTGGGTGCCTAACACCACGGAAGTTGGTATATACTGACGACTTACTGATCAGACCTATTTCTATGAGAAACCAAGGGAAGCCATTTTTACCAGTACTCAAGATAAGTAGTATCTTATCCTTGTTGCATATCTTTTGTGTGTTAAGGCAAAGTAAACTTCCTTTTTTTGGATGTTTGATGACTTAAGAGCATCTCATTTTATTGCAAAGTTGAATCAGAACTAAGAGAGCACTACCTAGAGAGGCTAGAATTGGGGAACTGAGCTGTGAAGTCTGGTTGACATGACAGTGAGGGAAGCTGACATGACAATCCCTGGAGGTGCCCTGAGAAATGCAATTCTAAAAATTGTAGTCATATTGGAGTAAAGATAGATTCCTGAGTATGTCTGAATATACTCATACCAAAGAAAAGACCTCCTGGGGCATGAAAAAGTCAAGACATTGAATTTGTAGAGGGAACTAGAAAGAAAAATTAAATGTAGAAAATGGAATTCAACAGTGTCCAGGGGTCAAGTCATGTGGGGCTGGAGCAACAGCAAGGACCAAGATAAAGGATTCAGATCATTGCATCTGTGCAGTCTTTGGGGAAGGGCAGCTAGGTGACATCAGAGGGGAGTCTCTCTCTCTCTTATTCATTGCTGGCAAGATTCTTGCCAGAGTCCTCAGTAATAGACTGATCCTTCACCTGGAAGATGGTCATCTACATGAGAGCCAGTGTGGCTTTAAAAAGAGCAGAAGAACAGTCGATATGATGTTTGCTGCCCAAAAACTCTGGGAGAAATGTCTATGAAACCTGGACAGTTATACCAGTGACATGCCAGAAAACTGAATCGAAAGCAGAGTACAACTCTGATGGGCTGACCAAGTAGTTCAAATGCAAAATGTATGCTTGCTGAAAAGATGATGTTTATGGAGAACTTATGCAGGGCAAGCATTCACATGGTGGTCAGAAGAAGTGATACAAGCACACTCTCAAGGTCTCTCTTAAGAACTTTGAAACTGATTGTGTGACATGAAAGACAGTGGCACATGATGGCTCAGCACATTGCCCACATCAGAGAAGGTGCTGTCCTCTATGAGCAAAGCAGGATTGAGACAGCTGAAAGGAAATGCAGGATGGCAAATTTAGAGAAAACACTCCAAATGTTCACATGGACTACTTGGGCCCAACATGTGGTAGAGCATTTCAAGCTTGTATTGGTCTGATCAGCCACAGTCAGACACACTGAAACTTGACTTTGACATCGTGATGTCATTTTGGTATTCTTCGAGAACAAAGGACAACAACAACCAGGTAGTATGGTAGATAGAGTGCCTGCCCTCAAGTGAGGAAGACCTGAATTCAAATTCAGCCTCAAACACTTACCAGCTATGTGACTCTGGGCAAGTAGCTTAACCCTGTTTGCCTCAGTTTCTCATCTGTTAAATGACCTAGAGAAAGAAATGGCAAACCACGCCAGTATCTTTGCCAGGAAAACCCCAAATTGGGTAATGAGGAGTTGGACAAAATTGAAAAATGCCACAACAAAAACAAAAACAACAACAAGTAATATATTCAAAGTTCAAAATGCACTACTGAACTGGAAAATGCAATTAAAAGACCACACTTTAAAAAGATAACAAAGTTAAAATAAAATACTAGCCAATACCTGTTGCAGAGTCAATGGGCCTGACAAGGAATGAGGGACAAGGTGAAGCTTCACAGCCTTCCCCCTACTCCTAGTCTAAGTCTCTTTATACTTTCAGCAGCAGTGAAAATCTCTTTCTTAATGGACCAAGGTAATTTACCTTAGTTCCCCTGCTGCTGGAGCAATTGATTAAACCAGAGTTTCTTAACCATTTTTAGTTTCGTAGACCCCTTTGACAGTCTCTAAAAGTCTATGGAGTCCTTTTCAGAATAATGTTTTTAAATGCATAAAATACAGTTTCAAAGCAAACCAAATGTATTGAGATAGAGTTATCATTTTTTTTTAAGTTCATAGACTCCAGGATTAGAAAGTCTTGTCTAGAGAATAAAATAATTGGTTGGGCCCAACCAAAGAGAAAGGAGAAGGGAAGTGAGAGTGTAAGAGTAAGGGGGGAGGAAGGAAGGGAGAAAGTGATATTTTAAATATGCAGAATGTGATACAGTTTGGCTCATGATCATTATTCGAATTTATTTTGCTTGACTTTGTTTTCTTGGAATTTTTTTTTTCACAGGGAGGCTAGATTGGAAGGAGAGAAAATAAATACTTGTTAATTGAAACAATAAAAAAACTGTATTTGCATGCAAGCTACAAGTTGGCCCTTGGAAATGCATAGATTTGGCAGTCTATTTCCAATATCAAACTTTCAGTTCCAACTTGCTCTCCACAAAAAAAAAAATAGCACCAAAAGCTTTCATCTTCTCAACCCTAGGGTGAAAAGTTTGAGTACCCATTTAGTGCAATTTTCAATGAGTTGAATGAAATGAAAAAAAAAATATCACATAACCTTTTCCTCTATGAGCAAATGGTTTGGTTTGGAAGGCAAGACTAATAGACATGAAGTAATCAAAGAATACAGACGAGTATTTTGTAATAACTGCTGATTTGTGTAGGTCAGCCTTTTGAGGGACAAAGCATGTCACTGGCTGCAAGGATAAATAAGTAAGAGAGTCTATATTTGTAGCAAGCTAACTTCACAGTATGTACCAAGGTGTGTCAAACTGACAAGATCTCTCTCAAGTTACAGAAGTTGAGCTAAGGAACATACTGGGAAAGAAATCTGACTTGCTAATGGTTCAAATGAGCAAAATAGGCAAGTATATACAGAAGAATTAAGTTCCATTTTTATGCCAATTCAGTCATTCTTTGCTCTTATTCTACAGAATCCCCCCCTCCTCATGGCCCAATCGTCATTGAACATCTTCCAACAGGGACACATCTAGGCACATTTAGTTCTAATCTATCCTGAGAGCTCTTTGTATCAATAGCACAATTGAACATGAATATAACTGAGAGAATATTCAAATATGGCATCAGAACCGCAAAACAGGTGACTGCCTAAGATTAAACAAATCTAACCATAAGATCAAGGATGACTGCACTTGTGTCATGTAAGCAATTCTATGGTTACATGAGTAAGTCAAGGCAAACAAAAACTTCAGTGCTATGAAAGAGTGGCAACCTATTGCAATCAATCACATAGACCACTGTTATCTATGAGATCACCAGGACCAATAAAAGATGACTCAGTTCAACTTTTTCCTACAGTGGGAGGAAGGCAATGGTGAAGAGAAATGCTTCCAAGAACATATCCTATTGCTAAGGAAGCAAGAGCATCATTTCTGAATATGAAACCTTCACCAAGCTTCAAAATGTTGCTGAGCAAATGAAGGAGAAGAATAATTGAATATGTGAATACTGGAAGGATAAAAGTGTTAGATAAACTTCATACCAGAATGTCTGTAGTTGCTGTCTGCTGTGAGTTTGGTGTTAATGAAGAGATGATTTGGTATAATTCCGAAAAAGAAGAAAGTATTCATAGAAGTGTTCATGAATCCACTATAGAAAGTGTTAACATAACCTCTCAAGTGTGTGATGAAGGAATTGAAAAAATGAAAAGTGGCTGTGTTTGTGTGTAAATGAGAGGATGAAAGAGTGAAAAAGTGTGGTTGATATGGAAACCATCTACTTGAAGACTCAACAAATTTATAAGTATCTAATAAAGGGCCAAGAAAATGTGAAGCCTTTTGTAGTTAGCCAAGGGTGGGTTTATTGTTTTAAGTTGTGGTGTGGCTTAAAAAATTTGAAGCTTTCCGGTGAAGTTGGTTCTGCTGATGCTACAGCTGCTGCTAAGTTTCAGAACATGTTGAACACACTGATTGAGAAGAAAAGGTTACCTACAAGAACAAGTGTTTAATGCCAATGAGACTGTTTTTGAAACAGATAGGAAAGTACACATGCATAACAAAGTCATTGCCAAAGCCCCTGGGTTCAAAGCTTTTAAGGATCATTCAACCCTAATGCTGTGCATCAAACTCAGCAGTGATTTCAGCATAAATCAATGAGGAACTACCAAGCCCCAAAACCCAGGTTTTTGAAAGGAAAACAAAACACAACAAAGCCAGAATGCCAGAGCATTTGGAGCTAGTATAGAAAAGCATGGTTAACTGCAGAGATTTTCTGGGACTGGTTCAACAACTTTTTTGTTATGGAGGTAGAATGATATCTATAGGGGAAGAACTTTGCATTCAAGATTGTTTTAATACTAGATGATGTATCAATTCATTTTTGTGAGCAGCTAGAAAATGCCCACAAAAATGTAGAAGTTGTTTCTATGCCACCCAATGCCACATCTTTGATCCAGCCTATGCATTAGGGAATCATAAAAGCCTTCAAATACCATCACACCTGGGAAATCTACCACCTTGCCTGTGACTACTTGAAAGCAAATCTAAAAACCATCATGATGAATTCCTGATGTATCCTGAGGAGAAGTTTCACAGGCTATCTCAAACAATTGCTGAAAAAACTGCCTACTTGTATCAGGGATTTTGAAGGCTTTAAAGATACCAATGAAGCAGTGAAGCAGAATATTGAAGCAATAATGTGCCTAGTGCACACCACTGGAGCTTAAGGCTTTGAGGATATGTGAGAGGAAGATATCTCTTGACATCTTTCAGGAACAACCCCAGGAGCCGAAGAATGCGATGTCTCAAGGTCTTCAGGACGGTGAAGATGATGATGATGAACAAGTTTTCAAGATTGTGCCACTCAATAATTTCCAAGCTTGAAAAGTGGCTTGGCATAATCAACCATATGGCTAGAGACATGGAGGCTACCAATCCCATCATCAATTGCAGCCTCAAGGTCAAATATCAACTTACCTCTGCTATGCTCACATACTCCAAGACTCTTAAGGATCACAAACAGTAGAGGAAGCAGAGGTTGGCTGATGGATTATTTAAAACTGGAGTATCCTTCACAATCTCCAATGTCATCCACTAGCCATGAAGGACAGAGTGTCAAGGACAGAAGTGATGTTAATCTCACCACTCTCGGCATCTTCCAATAGCAGCGACTAAAGTCCCAACAACGTCTTCCTTGGTTTTCAGAGGGAAATCAAACTAGAGATATTTACAGCAGTGTAGTTTATAGTACAATGCACTTACACTGTAATCTGACACAGTGCAAGAAAAGATTTGAGTTAAAATATTTTAATTTTAAATATTTTATTTGCTGTATGGTTTTTATGGTGCTGTAGATATGTGTTATGAAAAGTAATTTTTTTCTGAAATCAGTTTTTTGAGATATTAACACAAAGGGTCAAGAAATTTACTGGTGAAAAAATGTTTTTTCATGCAACCAACTTTATTTTGTATAAAGCATTTTATGGGTTAATTCATAGTTACTATGCTAGGAAAAGTACATATTATCAGAATTAATGTTTTATTATAAAGAATTGCATGAAGAAAACTGTATTTTCGGCAATCTCTAGTGAAAGATTCCAGCTTTTGGTGTTCACAGGAAACTACCCTCCTTTTTCCCATAGGTTAACATATCTACATTAGCATTTTTTACTTTTATACTACTTCTAGGAATGTTACTCCCACAAAACTTATACATACATAATGTGTGTATATATTTATATTTACTTACTTTTATGTGTACTCTTTACCCCCTGCTGTTGCATGTATATATGTGTAATGATACATTCAGTTAGAAATGGTTAACTCATGAAATTAAGCTTTATATATGACAAACTTTTATATATACACATGTATATATATAGACACACATAAACACTCAGGATCTAACACATAATAGGCATGAAATAAAGGCATGTTGAGCAATTTATCATTCTCCTTTAAGAAAATAATGTCCTTTAGTCCTAGTTTTCACTATCCCTCCACAGGCACACACCCTTCACTTTTATCAGTACAATCTCCTAACTGGTTTCCACCCACACTATGCTCGTGGTTGCTTCTAGTTTCCCATGCCTCCCTGACCTTGCCCCCCTTCACTGCAACTCCTTAAAGGTCAGTTTTCTCTTCTCTTGCATTCAGACACAATTCAGTTTCAACAGGCCACTTAAAAGCTCACCTCCTTTCCTGACAATTTTAATTCACATAGTTCTCTCTATTTTTCTAATTATGACTAAATATAAAACATTAAATGTTTCAGTCACACATTTTGACATTTATTCCTAGATTATCTCATAATTTCATGTCTTCTCTCTACAATGATATTGCATACCATTTTAAGACCGAGAGTGTTTCTAATTAAACATGGAAATAATTTGTATTCTTACTAGTACCTGATGTAGTCAAGAACAAACAGTTGGTACTCAATAAATACTCACTGAATTGGATGCAATATGGAATAAATTCAATTGAACTAAACAAATGTTTTCAAGCAGAAGTGTATGGTCACTCACAGGAAGCTCTCAAGAAAGTAAAGAGAGACAAATGTCTCTATCAGAAGGAAAAAAAAAAACATTGAGTGGATCCTATTATGATTATAGAGGATCACCTGAACTCCAGATTGAATTTCTTAATACCAAACAGCCAGTACAGGGGGTGGGGAGCAGGAATCTCAATGAGATATGTGGGTTGTTCACCTATTTGGAAAACTATAGGAACAATAATAATGAAAGAAAATGATATAAATAGCATGTACCATTGTTAATTAGATATGTCTCCCATCTGGTGAGTAACAAGGGAATATCTGATTATGAATAAATGAATAATAAATTCAGTTGGAAATATTTAGCTCATGAAAATAAGCTAAATATACCACTAGCTAAGCACTGTACTCCTGAAGCTTTTACTTAGTCTGTGTTGACTTGGTCCCAGATAGCATAGATTCGGGTAATTGAATGATTCATTTATCAAAACTAAAACAAAAAAATGTATTTTAAAGGGATATCGTGTAACTAAGTACAAGTAAACTGTTATGTATCTGAAATTATGTGCCACATATTTTCTTATGGATACATACACATACATACACATATGCTCACACACATACTTTTTCAGAAATTCTTTGAAGTTACTTTCCCAAAATTAATATTCTTAGAATCACAGATTTTAAAAATTAAAGGAGCTTTCAATATTGTCTTGGACAATCCTTTCTTTTTAAAGATGAGAAAAATTTATGTACCCTTGGAGTAATATATGATTTTATGTGGTTATGTGATCATTAAATTATTTAAATATGTTTTATGTAGATGACTCAGATTTTTTTTTTTTATATCCAGGCCCAGGATCACCCCTAATCTTCAGTCCCACACCATCAATTGCTTATTAGACATTTCAAACTGGATTTTCTCATGGCATATTAAACTTAATGTATCCAAAACTGAACTCATTATTGGCTCCACTGTCTCCTTTTCTAGCTTTTTATATTTCTCTTGAGGACACTATCTTTCCACTCTTCCAGCTTTGTAACCTTTAAATTATTCAACTGCTCATTCTTCCTTATCCAATACATCTGATCAATTGCCAAATCATGCATTTTCTCCCTTCACAATATTTCCTACATTTCATCTCTTCTATCCATTTACAATTTGTATTTTTATTTCATGCCCTCATACTCTCACTACACAATTATTACAACAACTTCTGAGTTTGTCTCTCTATCTTAAATCTCTCATCACTCTAATCTATCTCTCCTATATTCTGCTGCCAAAGTGATTTTCCTTAAGTGCAGAACTGTGTGCCCCACCTATTCAATCAACTCTAGCAGCTTCCTAATGTTACTAGAATACATGTACACAGATATGTGTGTGTCTATACACACATATATACATATATGTACATAAATGTGTATGTATAAGTGTGTATATGTATCTATATGTGTGCATATCTATGTGTATACATGAGTGTGTGTGTGTTTGTGTGTGTGTATCCCTATGCAACATACTTTTCCTGCTTGAGGACTTCACTTTCCATCTCACTGTGTCTCCCAGTGATCTTATAGTAATCCAAACTGTCATTTCTTTCCTCACATATGACGCTTCTTTATGACAGGCTATTTGTAGAGAGTTTCCTCTTTTCCCCTCCTCCTCATTTCACATCACTCAGATGTCTTCTAATACATCATCACATCCCCTGGAAAATATCATAATGACAAAACTCACCATACCAGAGATTGTATCAACTTTAGTATTTAATCCTCATCTGTACACTCAGCAGCCTCTGTCCCTCTGATAGGAGGGTTGGAGAATGGAGGTAGAAAAAAAACTTCTCCCAGGGGCTGCATTTAAAGATAACTCACAACTCAGACATTTCTCATTAGTTGTACTTCTTGTATTCAACTCTATCACCATGTCCACATAATAGGTACCTTCTTCCCAATCTTGTTTTTCAGTTTTCGATTTTAGTTGTCTTCTCTCATTAGATTGTAATTTTCTTGAGGGCAGGATTTGTATCCTATGGTTTAGCATAGTGTCTGGCATAGAATAGACACTTAATAAACATATATTGAATTTAAATGAATGAAATTAATCCTCTCCTTCACCCCTGATTCATGAGATACAGTGCCCCTTTCCCATGCAAAGGCTAACTCTGCTACATGCAGAAGTGATCCCATTCCACCCTGTCGTCTCCAGCAGATTGCCCTATCGTTTGTCCTCAAAACTCCCCTTATTGATCTGTCCATCCCTGCTGACTTTCTTCCCATATCTTTCCTCCTTTTTGTGGATAAACTTGTTGAGGTCATCTACAATAGATACTTTCATTTCCTTTCCTCTCATTCAACTGAAAATGCACTCTCCAAAGTTACCAGCAATCTCTTAATTATCAAATCAAACACTTTTCTCAAAACTCATCCTTCTTGAACTCTCTACCTTTGACACTGTCATTCATCATCTATTTCAATCTCTTCTAATTAATTTTTTTTAAATGACTCTGCTTTCTCCTCATCCTTCTTCTACCTGGCAGACTACCTTTCAAGACTTTTCTTGAACTTTATACAATCCACATCTGCTAAACAAAATGGTTGTCCCTCAAGGCTCTGTCATTGGCCTTCTCCTTCTACATTATTTCTCATGTTGATTTCATCAGCTACCATAGATTCAATTATAATTTCTATATAGATGAACTGTTTTTCCAGCCCTAATATTTGTCCTGAACTCCATGTTTGTATCTATAACTGACTATGGTGAACGACAACTGACTATTCCTTAGACACCTTAAAGTTAAAATGTTTAAAAATGAACTTATCTTTCACCCCAAACCAGGAGAGGGGCACCTGTGGCCTCTAGGACACAAGTGACCTTCTAGGTACTTGGGTGTGGCTTTTGTCTGAGTCTAAGTTTTACAGAAGAAATCCTTTTATTAAGGAGATTTGTTGTGTGAACTTTGGATTAAGTCAAAGGCTCTGCCCCAAGCCCTCCTCCTTTCCTAACTTCTATTATGACTACTTTCTATGAATATTACTAATATTACTTTTGAGAGTATCACTATTCTTCCAGGAACTCAGGTTCTCAATCCATGTCATCCTCAGCTGCTCACTCTCTTTTACCACCCATATCCAACCAATTCTCAAGCCCTGTCATTTCTTCCTTAATAACATCTTTTGTTTACATCTCTTTCTCTCATCTGACAGTTCCTCCACCCTGGTACGGGCCTTCAACACCACCTCATGACTGCACTATTTCAATAGCTGGTTTCCCTGCCTCTTATCTTTCCCTACTCCAGTTCATACTGTACTCAGCTGTCAAGTTGATCTTCCTAAAATGAATACCTGACTATGCCACACCTCTGTTCAATAAACTTCTGTGGCTCCCTATTACCTCCAGGATCAAATATAAAATCTTCTATTTGGCTTTCAAATTCCTTTGTAATCTTGACCTCTTTTACCTTTCCTGTTTCTTATACCTTACCTCCCACCATGCGCACTGAAATCCAGTGACACTGGCTTCCCTGCTATTCTTTACACAGGGCACATGACCACCTGATTTCTGGCATCCTCACTGGATGTTCTCTATGCCTTTCACTCTCTCCCTTCTCATCTTTGCCTCCTAGCTCCCCTGGTTTCCTTCAGATTTCAGCTAAAGCCCCACATTCTGCAAGAAGACTTTATTCCTCATTAATCTTAGTGCCTTCCCTCTGAGACCACCCACAAATTGCCCTGTATATTTCTTGTCTGGACATCATTATTTACATGTTGTGTTCCTCCATTACACTGAATTTATTGAGAGGAGGGACTGTCTTTTCCTTTCTTTGTATCCCTAGAGCTTAGCACAGTGCCTTGAACATAGTAGCCAATAAATGCTCATTGATTGAGTGACAACTATGAAGCAAGGAAAGTGAAGCCAGAAAAAGGTCATGTATTTGGTGAACATAGACTAGTTGAGAGACTAGAGATGATGATAACAATGAAAGGTGAAAAGGGGGAGTCAGGAAGTAGGAGAGACTAAAACTCAATAATTCATTATCAAAGAGAAAGATTTCAAAGTTCTGGATCATAGTGGTTTAGTGATTTCATATGATGGTGAATTCTGGTTAATCTATTAACAAGTATCTCTTGGAAGCTCCTGCAATGAGCCAGGCACTGTGCTAGGAACTCAAGGTATGACGATAAAAGTGAAATTAGTTGTGAGATTTAAGAAGTTTGATTGAAGTATTTGTGGGATCATCATTATGAATATTTATTTCACCAAGAATGAAAATATGAGTTGGAGTTGAAGAAGACAACCAATATGAAATGAGGTAAAGTGAATGTAAAGAAGAGAAAAAAAGACTCAGTATTACATAGTAACCTTATTGCAAAGAAAACTTTGAAAGATTTAAGAACCCTGCCCAATCATGATTCCAGAGGACTAATGGTGAACTATGCTATCTATCTCCTGAAAGAAAGGTAATAGACTCAAGATGCAGAATAAGACATATATTTTTGAATGTGGCCAATGTGGGAATTTTTTTGCTTTAATGTCCATAGTTTATTATATTTAATTTTTTTTATTTTATTTTCAGTTCTTACTCCTCCTTACCCACCCATTGAGGAGGAAAGAAAAGAAAGAAAAAGATCAAATATATATAGTCAAACAAATTTTCATATAAGTTTTTTTTCCTTTTAAATTTTGGGTGGTGTGAGAAGGGAGAAAAAACTAAATGTTTAATAATTGAAAAAATATATACAAAATAAGACTATCGGCCAGTTGCTGAAAACATTGAAGAAGGTAGAATAATGTTTTATAGATTGTAAGATGACAGTGACAAGCAATTACATCAAAATGATATAAAGTACAAAAGAGAGAGGTCAAATGCTAATAGCCAAGCAGGTCTAGAAAATGGAGTTGATAGAAATATTCCTGGTGAGTTATTGTCTTAGTCGTGTGAATTGGAGAGCATGAAAAAAAAGGGTGCTCAACACTGAAAAAAAGATATTGTGTCTTCAAAGGAAAACCAGTTTTCCATACCATTAGTTTGAAGGATTTTAAAGAAAAAATGAGGATAAAGGGAAATTTGTCAATGATAGATCACAGGTTCTATGAGATACAGTGGAAGGAAAAGGAAAACAGAAGATGCAAAGATTACTGAGGCATAAGCCTGAGATGAAGAGGGATGACAGGGCAGGGAATCATTTTAGTTAAGAGGAGCAGTCTTTCTGTATGACAAGCATTAGAAAGATAGGGAATTAAGATTTTTGAGCCATAAAATCATATAATTTAAGAATTAGGAAGGACCTCAGATATCCTTTATACCACAGAAGGCATTATATGTGACATCCTGGGCATGTTATCTAGTCTCTGCTTATAGTCTTTGACTGATTCACCACCTCCTAAAGCAATCTATTCAAATTTTAGACAGTTTTAGATTGTTTGAAAGTTTTTTCCCCCTCTTATTTAGAAATTAGCCTCTTGGAAACTTCCACCAATCATTATACTCTCTGGAGAAAAGAAAAAAAATTATATTTTCTTACACACTACAGTACATTAAAATACATGAAAACACATGTTCTGTGCACCCAAGTCTTCTTTCCTATGGTATAAATATTCCCTCTTCCTTCACTGATCAGTACATGCCAATTTCAAAGCTCCTCACAATCCTGACGACCTTCCTCTTTGACTCAGTCCAATTTTTCATCTTATGTTCTAAAACCAAATACAACATCACACATGGTCCTATCAGAGCAGAACAGAACTATCACCTTAATTCTTCTAGACCAGGGGTGGGGAACATATCGTCTATTGCTTTAAATAAATATCACAATAACTTATTGGCTGCCATTTTAAAAGGCATCTAGGCAGAATGGATAGAGTGCTAGACTTGCAATCAGGAAGGTAGATCTGAATCTCAACATACTCCATACATTTGCTATTTCTGTGACCCTAAGAAAAACTCTTAAACTCTCTGTATTTCTTTGTTTTACCTTCCTCAAAATATGTAGGTTTGGCTTTATTGTTTCTAATATCTCATTCAGTTCTCATTCTATTATCTTAATATGGGACATTATTTTGTTTTTGTTTTTACTTTTTCACAGAACTGATTCTCCCTTTGCAGCCAAAAAATTTTTAATATTTTATTGACATTTTCTACTAAGATGCTATGAAGGCAAATATGACTTTTTTTTTAAGGCAGCAGACAAGAGGTGTATAATGAGCACATGGCATTTTCAAAAAAATTAATTAAAAAAAATGGTGAAAACCTGTTAAATTGTCTATAAACTGTAGGTTATAATTTTATCTCTAAAGCTACAGATATATGACCTTTTCTACAAAAATAAAAAAAGATTTATCTTCATATCTGTTAGATGTATAAGGCCACATAGTCTCTTAGAAAGAAGAAAAAAACAGAAGAGATGGAGAGAGAATGCAAGAGAGAGAACTGTTGCAAGATGTTGTCTGCCAGAACAGAAGAGTTGCTTCCTTTTATGGAAATACCAGAGAAGAAAAGCAGAAATTAAGAGAATAACAAAAGCACTCTGTGTCTGTATGTCCTTCCAAGTAACTAGGGGTCAAAGATTGTACTGTGGAACAGTAGTGTGACATATTTTTCTCTAAAATTATAGATGTTATACTATTGTAGATAACACATAAGTTATAAATAATTTAACATAAATTTTATTAACCAAAAACACATAGTAAGGTAAACATAGTATTCACAAAAGAAATTAAACTTTCCTATTACATGTATATGCCAACCTAAAAACATGTAAGGTTGTAAATTTTAAAAGAAAACAACAGAAATGGCATCTCTTTTTGAAGAAAAACATGCTTATCTGTAGTTCCCCAGGGCAAAAAAATTATGATGTAATATTTTTTTTTAAATCAGAAATAAGAAATCCCACTGTTCTATAGCTTGTCCCTCAGCTCCCTTTGAGGATTGGTGACAGAATCACAGCTTCTAAATTCCAAACTCTGTTCCCTGTTAAAATGATAGGTCAGTTTTTAACTGAGAAGGCCAAACCACATTGATATAGTTGTCATTTTAATCTACTTTACAGGTGACAAATTCAGGATATCAGTCAGAATGCAAAAAAGGTCTTGGTTAACTTGAGCACTGGGCAGTATTTCACATTAATTTCATTAGGGATGAAATTAAAGTATTACAATTAGGTTCAAAAACTCAACTCTAAGAGTACAAGATGGGTATGGGAGAACATGATTAGTCAGTAGTACAAAATATGTCTGGGAATATCAATATTTTAGTAGATTCTATGCTCAATATGAATCAGCAGAGTGATGTCCAAAGCTGTGAAGTGATCCTAGTTTTGAAATTTCATTGATGTGTTTTTATTACATTCCATATCTGCAAGCCCCCAATTTTCTATTTTTCATTTCTTGAATAACAGATATATATTTTCTCTCCCTTTAATTCCTCAACCCATTGAGAAAAAGAGAAATAAATTCCTAGTAACAAATATGTAGTTGATCAAAATTTTTCTCATTGGCTGTTTAGAAATATAAATATGTATATATGATATAACATAATAATACAATACAATATGATGATAAGTTAGAGTATTTGTGAGCAACATCTTTGTCTTTAATAATTCTTGATTTCCACTTTATTGGGTCTTTCTGCATATTCTATATGTGCTAAATTTTTGCAAGCAGCACAGTTTCAACCACTTCCTTTCATGACATGAATTGATTGATAAGTCTGGGTTCCTTAAAGGTAAACTTTATGTAAATTCTAGTGAAAAATACCTGGCATTGTATAGGTATCATAAATCTCCGTTGTTGGCTTTTTATTGGTGTTGAAGTGGGTAAGCATTGAAACATGAAGAGATTCACCAATTAGATTTACAAGCATTCAAAAGACTCTTATATAGGCCCATTTTAAAATATCAATATTATCCAAACAAGAACACATCAATATTTTTTCATCTTTACTAAGTTTATCAACAAAAAAACACAGATTATGAAAATTTTAAGTTATTTGTCCCCTTCACCTCCTAATAACAATAGAGAGGGGCATGGTGGGCATGAGTAGGCCACAACATATTACCTATGAAGAAATGAACAAAAGAAATGACTTAATGATAAGGCACATAAATGGCAAAGAACATGGGCTGAACAGGCACTAAAGTGATTAGATTTATTCTACTTGACTATGGAGGGTAGAGGCAAAAACAGTTGATAGTTTGCATAAAGGTGAATTTAGGATTGATTATTTTTATTACAAATGAGTAGATCTATCCAAGTAGAAAGGGTCATTCTTGGAGTGGTGCATTCTATTTTCTCCCTTGGAAAATATAGATAATATATTAAAGGCTAAATGAAGATTTGTTAGGTATATAGTAGAAAGGGTTATTTTTTTCAAGTTGGATTAAACTAGACTGCCTCTTGGGAAAACTCAGAAACTCTGCATTTCTGTGAGAAGGAATTATCAGGAATTAGTGGCTAAATGAATATGTCCAGGAAAGATAGCAGTGGGAGAAGGGCCACTAGCAGAACCGGGAGATCATCGTACACAGTAATAGCAACATTGTATGATGTCCAACTTTGATAGACTTAACTCTTCTCAGCAATACAATGATCTAAGACAATTCCAAAAGACTTATGAATATCAACAGCCAGAGAAAGAACTATGGAGTCTGAATGCAGATAAAAGCATAATACTTTCTCTTTTCTGTTTTTTTTTTTTAATTTCTTGTGTTTTTTTCCCTTTTGTTGTTTCTTCTCTCACAACATGGCTAATGTGGAAACATGTTTAATACAATTATACATGTATAACATATATCAGATTGCATGCCATCTTGGGGAGGGAGGAAGGGGGAGAGGGGAAAAAATTTGGAAGTCAAAATCTTATAAAAGTGAATGTTGAAAACTAAAAATAAATAAAGAAATTAATTAATTAAAAAATACTCCACATCTGCTAAATGTGAATTTATTTCTTAGCTGTTTCCCGTAACACTCACTGAAAAGGGAGGGAAAATATTTAAAGATTTTCTTAGAGGTAAGAAATACAGGCCAAATGGAGGATTATTGGACAGAAGGATAGTTGAATTAGATGCTTGATTAATTTTGGATTAGACCCTGAAAAAAATATAGAAATCATAAAAGTTGTTTTGGGATGGGTCATGTAACCATTTAATTTTTAATGGGTAATCTGTGGAATAATACACTATGAATTGGAATTCAATGGCCAGAGACTTGAGGAGTTATAATAATAAATGATAAAGGAAATATAAGTAGAGTGGGATATTCACTGTCATAGAGTGGAATAAAAACAAGATAAGTAATATGTAAGCATCAATTATATGAAGGTCACAAATATGAAATGGGAGCTATTATAGTTCATGAGGAATAGATTATAGAAAGAACAAAAATCAGTTTTATTCATTTTTCTTTTTAGCAGACTTTACAATAAAGGAAAATCTATGATAAGGAAGAAGGAAAAGGGCAACTAATTCACTATTCTAAGGAAAATGTCATGCTTTCCCATGAATTCACAAGTGGTAGCTAAACTTTAAGATCTTCCTGTGGAATGATGAAGTGAGCAGTCAGGTGATTGTAGTTTCCATCATCTAAAGATTTATTCCTTTTCTGATGGAAGTTTAATCTGGTGAAAAGTGTTAGACTTGTAGTTATAGAGCCCCAGACAAAAGAAAACACAGTACTGGAAGCAGTAACTTGAGCTTTCTTGGAAATCAAGGCTCAATCTTAGGTGAGATTTTGCAAACAATCCTGGGCCTCTCCTGCTTCCATGCATGATGCTTAAGTAGAATCCTCCTTTGTGCACAAAGAAGGTCAAAGCACAATGTATCACTTGAATCTATGACACAGGCAGTTATAAAATATAATGAACTTTACCACCTTCATTAAGTTGAAGTTACCAACCCAACATTACTAGAGTGTTCCTAGAAGCGATGAGAGATTAGGGAGAATCTCTCCATATTCCCTCACCAGGCCAATTTATTTCCAACAACATGCATTTTCACCACATCTAGCTAGAAAAAAATCTATGGCTTTAGAATAGAACAAAGCTAACCAACCAACATAACAACCAAAATCCTTATTAATCTGATGTTCTAACCAACTGAGCCAACCAACTAGTATCATTAGATATAATTGTGCCAATGCTGAAAAAGTAATCACAGCCTCCTTCTTCCAAAACATATACTGAGCCAAATTGTATCTGTTCTATTCCTTAAAGGATGTTAGATATATTTAGAAGCAAATTAGGCACTATTGTATTGACTCAAAAGGGCCACATGTATAATATTTATCACTCTCTCTAGGCCCCAAGTAGTAACCTATGTGATTGGATCCTTTATGTAAAAGATATTGGGCAGAGCTCATTGGGATAGGTCCCTAGATGGTATTTTCAGGACTAATAGGTCACTAACGCTGTCTGCCTTTACCTAGGTTATTCCCTCTCTCAAATTTTCACTTGTCTCCTATGAAAATACTTACCCAAAGATATTTGTATTAAGTTTGCAACCTTTTTGTTATAATTAAGGTAGGCTATGAGTGTTAATTATTAACTTGAAAACTCGGAATGGACCATACCAAAACAAAGAATTTAAGGTAGAGAATTATGGAAGTCTGAGGTCTTATATGCAACTCAACTAGTAACTGGAAAACAGGAAAGGTTTTTAATATACTATGTGAGTCATATAACACCACAGTGAATAATGACTGAAGCCAAAAGTTCTAACCCATTGCTGAGGAGGTAAAGATTTAGCAGAAAGATAAGAATAGCTATTAGAAAGACATTGTTAAGCAATAGGGACCTTAGAGATCTGATTCTATATCCAGAAGCACAGCTAGACTAGTTCAATAGCTTTACATTTCATGGGTCTGGAATGAAATAAAGGAGAATGTGCTCAGGGAGTCCCAAGTAAACAACCTGTTTGTTACTTACATGATGATGGGCTCCAGAGGGACACCCAATAGCCTGTGTGTACAGGCCATGCCCAGGAGTCAGTTAATATCTAGTCTGGTTCAGAGTCAAAGTTTAGATAGCTTGGGTGAATTTGGAGAAGCCCAGGGTGGGAACTATAAAAATATAGTTGCTAGGAGGAATAATACGGAATTACTGTCCAAGTAAACAGGCTTGGTTCCAGCACCCACAGACCAGTTAGGTTGCCTTCATAGCAGGAATGAAAAGAGCAGAACATGGATTAATTTGCATAGGATTTAATCCAAGGGAGCTAGAATCATATAAAAGACTCTTGCACACATCTTTGTTTCTTAAAGTTTCCCCTAACAGAAGATCTTTATAGACTCTACTAAATATTGTTTGCAGTACGCAAGAAGGTATTTTGTAGTACAGCAAATTCAAGAAGAAAACACATTGGACTAGCAGGAAGGTGAGTTGTATTCTTGTCACAACTCTGCCCCTAATTGATACACAAGAGATTTCATCTTGTTGCTCCTCAGTTTTTTATCCCCTGAAATGGGTGTGATAAGACCTGACCAATCCATCTGTGAAGATAAAAATCTATGGCTGTGAATGAATAGTATATATGGGGAAGGACTGAGCTTAAAGAAGAAAAGATGTATATATGTAAGCAAGTGATATCCCATTACATTCATGTAAAAAAAAAAAGCTTGTTTAAACATTCCTCAGTTGTTAGGTATCTACTCAGTTTCAGATTGTTCATTACTGAAACTAATGTTATCATAAATCTTTTAATGTATATGGGGCCTTTTGATCTATGACCTCCTTGGGGTTTATGTCTAAAGCACAAGCTTATGGACATTTTAGTTACTTTGTTCCTATAATTCCAAATTTATTTATAGAATGGCTAGAGCAAGTAAAAGCTCTACTAGCAATGCTTTAATGTTACCACAATTTTAACTCTCCAACACTGATTTTTCCTATCTTTTATAAAATTTGCCAATTTGTGGGGTGTGATTTGTAACCTCAGACTTTTGTGGCTTTTTAATTTTTTTAAATTTCATTTAATTTTTAATTTATGGAATAAAACAAGCATTTGCATAACATAGTATAATAAAAATATAATTGCACATGAAATTGCACATCCATTATGTACAATTTGCTATTCCTTTTAAATATATAATAAAGTTATCATGTAAATTTTTTTCATTTTTCTTCCCTCTGCCCTTCATAGAGATGGCTACCATTAGACTCAAATAGGTGTCTGTATGTGTATGTCTGTGTGTGTGTGTGCAATTATTTTATACCTACTTCTAATTATCAGTTCTTTCTCTGGATACAGACAGCATCTTTTTTTTTAAATGTCCTTTATTTTTAATTTGTGTATTTATAAAAGTCAAAATAATTTATTCACTCAAAATTGTTATCATTTTAGTAATTTGGAGCAGCTTTTCAAAGGGATGTAAAGAGTTTGGATTTCCTTTTTTTGTTCCTTTTATTTTTTATTTTTAAAATTAATTAATTTTTAGTTGACAACAATCACTTCCATAAGCTTTTGAGTTTTAAATTTTCTCCCCCTCTCTCCCTTCCTCCCTCCCCAAGACAGTGTGCAATCTGATATAGGCTATACATATACATTCCTATTAAACATATTTTCGCATTAGTCATGTTTCAAAGAAAAATTAGAACCAATAGGAACAACCACAAGAAAGAAGAAACAAAACAAAACAAAAGGAAAAAAGAGCAAATATTATGCTTTGATCTCCATTCAAACTCCATAGTTTTATTCTCTGGATGTGGATAGCATTTTCCATCATGAGGTTTTTGAAGATGTCTTAGATCCTTGCATTGCTTAGAAGAGCTAACTCTATCAAAGTTAGTCATCATACAACATGGCTGTTACTGTGTACAATGTTCTTCTTGTTCTGCCCACTTCACTCAGCATCAGTCCATACAAGTCTTTCCAGGTATTTCTGAAGTCCATTTGCTCATCATTTCTTACAGCACAATAGTATTCCATTACATTCATATACCACAACTTGTTCAGCCATTCCCCAGTTGATGGGCATTCCCTCAATTTGCAATTCTTTGCCACCAGAGACAGAGTTGCTATAAATGTTTTTGTACATGTGGGTCCTTTTCTTATTTTTATTATCTCTTTGGGATACAGCTCTAGAAGTGCTATGGGTGGGTCAAAGGCTATGCACATTCTTATAGCCCTTTGGGCATAGTTCCAAATTGTTCTGCAAAAATGGTTGGTTCACTTCACAACTCCACCAACAATGTATTGCATTTATCATTTTCCTGTTTTGTCATGTTAGCCAATATGAGAGGTGTGATGTGGTACCTCAGAGTTGTTTTGATTTGCATTTTTCTAATCAATAGTGATTTAGAGCATTTTTTCATATGACTATAGACAACTTTAATTTCTTCATCTGAAAACCTACTGTTCATATCCTTTGACCATTTGTGAATTGGGGAATGACTTGTATTCTTATAAATTTGACTTAATTCTCTATACATTTTAGAGGTGAGGTCCTTATCAGAGAACACTGGTTGTAAAAAAATTATTTCCCAGTTTTATCCTTCTCTCCTAATCTTTATTGCATTGGCTTTGTTTATGCAAATGCTTTTCAATTTAATGTAATCAAAATTATCCATTTTGCATTTCATAACATTCTCTATTTCTTGTTTGCCCATAAATTTATTTTCCATAAATCTGACAGGTAAACTATTCCTTGCTCTCCCAGTTTGCTTATAGTATCAGCCTTTATATATAAATCATGTACCAATTTTGACTTTATTTCGGTATATTGTGTAAGATTTTGGCCTATATCTAGTTTCTACCATACTTTTTTTCCAGTTTTCCCAGAAGTTTTTGTCAAATAGAGAGTTAGTATCCCAGAAGCTGGGGTCTTTGGGTTTATCACACAGTAGATTACTATCATCACTGACTATTGTTTCTTGTGTACCTAACCTATTCCATTGATCTACCATTCTATTTCTAAACCAGCACCAAATAGTTTTGAGGACTGCTGCTTTATAATACAATTTAAGATCTGGAATGACTAGGCCACCTTCCCTAGCATTTCTTTTCATTAGTTCCCTTGATATTCTGGATCTTTTGTTATTCCAAATTAATTTTGTTATCATTTTTTCTAGTTCTATAAAATAATTTTTGGTAGTTTGATTGGTATGGCACTGCATAAGTAAATTGACTTAGGTAGAATTGTCATTTTTATTTTATTAGCTTGGTCTACTCATGAACAACTGATATTTTTCCAGTTATTTAGATCTGACTTTATTTGTGTGAAAAGTGTTTTGTAATTGTGTTCATATAGTTCCTGTATTTGTTTCAGTAGGTAGACTCCTAAATATTTTATAATGTCTACAGTAACTTTGAATGTAATTTCTCTTTCTATATCCTGCTGTTGGGGTCTGTTAGTAATATACAGAAATGCTCATGATTTTATGGGTTTATTTTAAGAGTTTGGATTTCTTATTTTGAGAACCTCTTGTTCATATCATTTAACCATATTTCAATTGGGGAAAGACTTTTGATGATATGTATTTCAGGGATTTACTTATTAATCCTGGATATGAAACCCTTTTAGCTGATAGTTGATACAAAAATTTTTCCCTTGTCAATAACTTACCTATATATCTTATTTGCACTGATTTTATTCATGTAAATGAATATTATGATGAAACCAATATTATTAATTTCATTCATTTGTAATTGTCAAATATAAATTAATTCTTTAATTATATCTGTGAAAGGTACTTGAGCTGGTTACCTTATAATTTTTCAATGGTATGGTCTTTAAAGTTCAGGTCACAGATACATTTTAAGTTTATGGCATATTAAACAAAGTATTGGTCTAATCTTAATTTCTTCCAGAATGCTTTTCATGTTTACTGTCAAATGGAAAGCTTTTGTTTGTCTGTTTCCCTTTTCCAGATGAGAAATTTATGTTTGGGGGTTTATCAAACATTGGTTTATTCAGTTTAATTATTTCTGATTTTCTCCAGTATAACAATGATTCCTTGGCCCCCACTGTCTAAAGGCCAAATCTGGTATATTTCAGTCTTCCCCCAGGTTTTTCTGGTACACTTAAGGGGTTGAAAAATTTTTGTCTCCACCATTGGATAAAGACCCCCCAGTTATGTTAACCCAACTTAAGGTGGACCAACCACATTTGCAGTTAAATTAAAGGTCAATTAGCTTTTGCAGAAGAATATATTCTTCAAAGGAATGGCAAAAATAAAGATACAAATATACAAGAGATCACTGTGGAGATAAGGATTAGGCTTATAGCTTTGCTCAGTTTCTATGCATCATTCATTCACTAGGCTCCAAGTACACCCCACACGCTTAGGTTTGCATCTTAGCACTCTGACTTCTCAGGGCTTCTTTGCTGGGCTTCATGCAATATTCAGCCTTGAATCCAGATTTCCAAGATCTTTATTGTTTAAACTTCTAGGTTACAGAATCTGTTCACCACACCTAGAACTTCCAAAAAGGACAAATGAAATAGACCCCAAACCCAAACCTGCTTTCTAGGCCCACAGAGAATAAGGGGAAGGGAAGTTCCCCTCAAATCCCTCCCCTAAATGCACTGAATGGCACCCCTGCTATGAATAAATTAGTCCTTCATCTCTGGATACCACTGCTAGAAAAAAAATATGTTGCACCTCAACCAGGTTACTTTTTAAAAAATGAATTTATTTATTTATTTTTAGTTTTCAACATTCACTTTTATAAGATTTTGAGTTTTAAATTTTCTTCCCCTCCCTCTACTCCCTCCTCCCCAAGATGGCATGCAATCTGATACAGTCTCTACTTATACATTCATATTGAACATATTTTCACTTTAGTCATAATGTAAAGAAGAATTATAACTAATGAAAGGAACCATGAGAAAGAAGAAACAAAACAACACAAAAGAAATGGAGAGCAAATAGTATGCTTCCATATGATTTCAGACTCCTAAATTCTTTCTCTGGATGAGGATAGCATTTTCTATCTTCAGTACTTTGGAGTTGTCTTAGATCATTGCATTGCTGAGAAGAGCTAAGGCTATCAAAGTCATTCATCACACAATGTGGCTGTTAATGTATACAATATTCTCCTGGTTCTGCTCATTTCACTCCGCATCAGTTCCTATAAGTCTTTCCAGGTTTTTCTGAAGACTGCTTGCTCATCATTTCTTATAGCACAATAGTATTCCATAACATTCATATACTACAACTTGTTCAGTCATTTCCCAGTTGATGGACATCCCCTCAATTTCCAATTCTTTGCCAATATAAAAATGGCTGTTAAAAATATTTTTTGTACATCTGGGTCCTTTTCCCATTTTTGTGATCTCTTTAGGATATAAACTTAGAAGTAGTATTGCTGGGTCAATATGTATGCAATTTTATATCTCTTTGCCCATAGTTCCTAGTTGCTCTCCAGAATGGTTGGATCAGTTCACAACTCCACCAACAATGCATTAATGTTCCAATTTTCCTATTTTATCATGTTAGCCTAATTTAAGGAATCATTGTTATACTAGAGAAAATCAGAAATAATTAAACTGAATAAACCAATGTTTGATAAACCCCCAAACATAAATTTCTCATCTGGAAAAGGGAAACAGACAAGTGATAGGTGTGATGTGGTACCTCAGAGTTGTTTTGATTTGTATTTCTCTAATCAATAGTTATTTAGAACATTTTTCATATGACTATAGATAGCTTGAATTTCTTCCTCTGAAAACTGCCTGTTCATATCCTTTAACCATTTATCAATTGGGGAATGGCTTGCATTTTTATAAATTTGATTTAGTCCTCTATATATTTTAGAAATGAGGCCTTTGTCAGAGACATTGACTGTAAAAATTGTTTCCCAGTTTTCTCTTTCCCTTCTAATCTTGGTTACATTGGCTTGGTGCAAAAACTTTTCAATTTAATGTAATTAAAATCATCCATTTTGCATTTCATAAAGTTCTCTATCTCTTTTTTGGTCATAAATCTTTCCACTCTTCATAGATCTGACAAGTAAACTATTCTTTCCTTTCCTAGTTTTCTTATAGTATAAGTCTTTGTATCTAAATCATGTACACATTTTGACTTTATCTTGGTATAGGGTGTAAGAGGTTGGTCTATGCCTAGTTTCTGCCATACTATTTTCCAGTTTTCCCAGCAGTTTTTGTTAAATAGTGATTTCTTATTCAAGAAGCTGGAGTCTTTGCATTTATCAAACAGTAGATTACTATTGTCATTGACTACTGTTTCTTCCATACCTAACCTGTTCCACTGATCCACCACTCTATTTCTTAGCCAGTATCAAGTAGTTTTGATGATTGATGCTTTATAATACAATTTAAGACCTGGCATAGCTAGGCCACCTTCCCTTGAACTTCTTTTCATTAACTCCCTCGATATTCTGGACCTTTTGTTCTTATAGATGAATTTTGTTATTGTTTTTTCTAGGTCTATAAAATAATTTTTGGTTGTTTGATTGGTATAGCACTGAATAAGTAAATTAATTTAGGTAGAATTGTCATTTTTATAATATTAGCTTGGACTACCAATGAGTAACTGATATATTTCCAATTATTTAGATCTGACTTTATTTGTGTGAAAAGTGTTTTGCAATTTTCTATATATAGTTCCTGGGTTTGTTTTGTTAGGTAGACTCCCAAATATTTTATAATGTCTACAGTAATTTTAAGTGGAATTTGTCTTTCTATCTCTTGCTGTTGGCCTTTATTAGTAATATATAGAAATGCCAATGATTTATGTGGGCTTATTTTATATGCTGCAACTTTGCTAAATTTGTTTAAGTAATTTTTACATGACTCTTTAGGATTCTCTAAGTACACCGCTGTACCATGTGTAAAGAGAGATTCCTTTGTTTCATCTTTGTCTATTCTAATTCCTTCAGTTTCTTTTTCTTCACTTATTGCTAAAACTAACATTGGCAATAATGGGCATCCTTGTTTTAGCCTGGATATTATTGGAAATGCTTCTAGCTTATTCTCATATATAATGTTGGCTGATGGTTTTAGTTAGCTGCTACCTATCCATTTATTCCTATTCTCTCTAGTGTTTTTAATAGCAATGGGGGTTGTCTTTTGTCAAAAGCTTTTTCTACATCTATTGAGATAATCATGTGGCTTCTGTTAGTTTTGTTGCTGATAGGGTCAATTATGCAGATAGTTTCCCTAATATATAACCAACCCTGCATTTCTTGTATAAATCCTACCTGGTCATAATGTATTATCCTCAAGATAAGTGGCTGTCATCTATTTGTTAATAATTTATTTAAATTTGTGAATCTATCTTCATTAGGGAAATTGGTCCATGATTTTCTTTCTCTGTTTTGGCTCTTCCCTTTTAGATATCAACATCATATTTGTATCATAAAAATAATTTGGTTGGACTCCTTCTTTGTTGATTTCCCCAAATAGTTTATATAGTATTGGAATTAATTGTTTTTTAAATGTTTGATAGCATTCACTTGTAAATCCATCTGGCCCTGGAGATTCTTTTTGCTTAGGGAGTTCATTGATAGCTTGTTCAATTTCTTTTTCTGAAATGGGGTTCTTTAACTACTATATTTCCTCTTCCATTAATCTTGACAATTTGTATTTTTGTGAATATTCATCCATTTCACTAAGATTATCAAATTTATTGTCATACAATTGGGAAAAATAGCTCCTAATTATTGTTTTGACTTCCTCTTAATTGGTGGTAAATTCGCTCTTTTCATATTTGATGGTTGCAATTTGGTTTTCTTCTTTCTTTTTTTTTAAAATAAAATTAACCAAAAGGTTTATCTTTAATTGTTTTTTCCCATAAAACCAGCTCTTAGTTTTATTTATTAGTTTAATAGTTTTCTTAATTTCAATTTAATTAATCTCTCCTTTGGTCTTCAGAATTTCTAATTTGTTTTTTAATTAGGGTATTTAAATAGTTCTTTTTCTAGCTTTTTTTTAGTTGCACGCCTAAATCATTGATCTCTTCTTTCTCCATTTTATTCATGTAAGAATTTAGAGACATAGAACTTCCCCTAAGAACCACTTTTACTGCATCCCATAAGTTTTGGTATGCCATCTCATTATTGTCATTCTCTTGGATGAAGTTATTGATTGTTTCTATGGTTTATTGTTTGAACCACTCATTCTTTAGGATTAGATTATTTAATTTCCACTTAATTTTTAGTCTATCTTTCCATGGACCATTATTACATGCAATTTTTATTGCGTCATGATCTGAAAAGGATGCATTCTAATTTCTGTTTTTCTTCATTGGATTGTGATATTTTATGACCCAATACATACTCAATTTTTGTGTAGGTGCCATGTACCACAGAGAAAAAAGTATATGCTTTCTGTCTCCATTCAGTTTTCTCCAGAGGTCAATCATAACTAACTTTTCTAAAATTCTATTCATCTCCTTAACTTCTTTCCTATTTATTTTGTGGTTAGATTCATCTAGTTCAGAGAGGGGGAGATTGAAGTCTCCCACTAGTATAGTTTTGTTGTCTATTTCTTCCTATAACTCCCTTAACTTCTCCTCCAAGAATTTGGATGCTATATCAGTTAGTGCATATGTGTTTAGTAAGATTACTTAGTTGTCTAATTGTCTATGATACCTTTTAGCAAAATGTAGTTTCCTTCCTTATCTCTTTTCATGAGATCTATTTTTGCTTTTCCTTTGTCTGAGGTTAGGAAAGTTAACCCTGTTTTTTGTTTGTTTGTTTCTTTGGGTTTTTCCTTCAGTTGAAGCATAATGTACTCTGCTCCATCCTTTTACCTTTACTTTGTGTATGGCCCTCTGCTTCAAATGTGTTTCTTATAAACAATATATTGTAGGATTATGGGTCTTAATCCATTCTGCTCTCAGCTTCCATTTTATGGGAGTTCATCCCATTCTCATTTACAGTTATGATTACTATCTTTGTCTTTCTCTCCATCCTTTCCCCCCTCTGTTTATGCTTTTCTTTCTCCTTTCTCATTTTCCCTCCTCACTAGTGTTTTGCTTTTGACCACTGCCTCCCTCGGTCCCTCCTCACTTCTATTAGCCCCTTCCCTTTTCTCCCCCTTTGCCCTTACTGCTTCTTCCCTCCCTTCTACCCCCCCTTTTCTTTCCCCTTTTCCTTCTTACTGCCTATAGGGCAAGTTAGATTTCTATACCTAATTATTTTATTCCCTCTTTGAGCCAAATCTGATGAAAGTAAGGTTCAAACAGCACTCATCCTCCACCTTCTTTCCCTCTATTCTAACAGATTTTGTGTATTTTCATGTGATGTAATTTACTCTTGTCTGCCTCTTTATTTCCTCTTCACCCGGAACAATCCCTTTTTCACCACTTAATTATATGTTTTATTATCACATCAAAGTCAACTTATACCCACACCCTTTATCTATGTATACTGCTCTTAAATGTCACAACAATAAAGTTATCAAAAGTTACAAGTGCCAGCTTCCCTTTTAGGGATGTAAACAGTTTGCCCTTATTAATAACATGGTTTTTTTTTTGTTTACCTTTTTATGCCTTGCTTGAGTCTTTTATTTGAAGATCAAATTTTCTGTTGAGTTCTGATCTTTTCATCAGGAAGTTTTGGAAGTCCTGTATTTCATTGAATGTTCATCTCCTCCCCTGAAAGATTATGCTTATTTGTGCTGAGTAGTTGATTTACTTCTTAGCGTGCCACCTGGGTTCCTGGGAGTCCTCTCAAGACAGGTTACTTTTATTTCTATTTTATTTGTATTTATTCTCTTTATGTTTATTTTCAACATGCATTTTTATCCTTTTTGTTAATGACTGTGAATTCCTTTTAAGGAAGCATAGTTTCATTCATTGTATCTGTATCTTCCATGACTAGAACAGTAACACATAGGTATTGAATAAATTCCTGTTGATTGCTGATATTCTAGATATTCTCTTCCTTAAAATAATGTTATTATTTTCTCTAGTTCTATAAAATATTCTCACAGTAGTATGACTGATAGAAAACTAAATTTGTAATTATTTCTGGTTATATTACATTTTTATTATATTTCTTTGGAATTCTTTCCAACAAAATATAGTAATTCAGCTAAATACATTGATTCAGCATTAGGTGAATTTGCACAGTTTAATACATGGCACCTGTGTTCCTTACTTTTCACTTTTCCTATTTAAGTTACACCCATATCTTGTCCCATGTGTATGCTTTTCAGATTCCTTCATGATGCTTCTTTTGTTGTAGCCCTTTTAGGAATCTCTGTTACTATATATTCGTCCACATGTCTGTTGTTTTCTCTCTCTCTCTCTCTCTCTCTCTCTCTCTCTCTCTCTCTCTCTCTCTCTCTCTCTCTCTCTCTCTCTCTCTCTCTCTCCTTTAATTAACCACTAAATATAGAAGGTATTGTTATTTATATTTTTCTTTGTTATTTTATTTAGTTATCTTTCTTATATTTCCTTACATGGAATGTTTAAAGTATTCTACTCGCATTTACTGTTGCTTGCATTTTTTTATCCAAGAGGGAACGCAATGTCTCTCCGTTGTTGAACATCCATGTTTTCATTGAGAAAAAGTTCCATATTTTCATAGGATATAACTTAGAGTTGCATTCTGAATGCTTGAATTTCAGAATATACTATTCTATTTCCTCCTAAAATTTTCTTTCTTTTTCATAAAAAGTGCTTTTTAAAATATATTTTACTTATTTCCTCCTTCCTGTTTGCAGAATTTATTATTATAATTAAACTTATCATTTTAAGTAAATTAATGTGTATCTTTCAGTTTAAAATGCAGGATTTTTTTTCTTGGCTCTCTTGATCATTATTTTCTCTTCTATATTCATAATTTCTGATCAGGTTTCCTGTATTATTTCCTAAATTATATTGGGTTTTTTAATTATGTTTTTAGAGGAACTATTTCTCTGTTTCCTTTCATTAAGTTTAATTGTTTTGCGTTGCATAGAGTTCATGTGTTATTTTGATATTATTGCATTTTCTTTCTCCTGTGCTAGATTTTCCTCCATTTTTTGACTACTTCATTTTGTTTTGTATTCTAAATTGCAAATCTCTCTTTGTTTTTTCTTTTTGTTTTGTTTTGTTTTTGTTTTTTATTTTATTTTATTTTATTATTATTATTTTTTTTTGCTTAGGCAGTTGCAGTTAAGTGACTTGTCCAGGGTCACACAGCTAGTAAGTGTCAAGTGTTTGGTCTGAGGCCAGATTTGAACTCAGATCCCTTTGATTTCAGGGCTGGTGCTCTATCCACTGCACCACCTAGCTACCCCAGCAAATCTCTCTTTGGAGATGTCTCATTATAGATTCAATTTCTTTCTCCTAATTTAGATTTTTTTTTAAATTTTTGACCGAGTTCTCATCTATAACCTATATAAATTCCAAATTTTTACTTCTCTGGATTCTGTTCCTGTGTTGACCCATTCTTATATTTCTTGTTGTTCTATGTTCTTTTCAGATGCAAAAGGATCCTAAATTACATCAGGAATAGGTTCACATTCTGTTGTGCTTTGATATTTGTGAGGAAACTTTGTATCCTCCTTGAGGATTTACAATTCATCATTCCTTCTACTTTTAAAATATTTTTGTGGGTTTATCTGCTTGCTCTATAAGATTTTATTAAAGATCTTTATTGAAATATTTGGTCCCTTAGCCATTTTTGTATCCATTCAGGACTTATTTTATGGCTGCTCCCAATTTAATAATGAGCAAGTGTTCTCCCAAAGGTTCAGTTGTCTCAGCTATTTTGTTTGTAGCAAAATAGGATTTATTGACCTATATCCCTGTCATGAATACTCTCTGAATTTGAGTGGGGTAGGACTGCTCTGAATTGGTTTTCAGTACCCTGGCTTTTGGGCCTTGTACAATCAGCCCCCAACACAAGTCTTCTCTTAGTTCCTCTCCTTTCCTTCATCAGTGGCAATGAACCAGTTTGCTGTTTTTTGCAAGGTTGAGGGAAGAAAGGAAAGTTGTTAAAGGCAAGGAAGACACTCTAAGCTCAGGGGATTCATTACTAAGGCTTATGTTAAGTCAGATAAAAGCAATTTTCAACATAGCCCCTCTTTCTTCCTAAGATATCCAGGACTGGTAATGGATGGTTGTTGGAGAGGTTCCCATAGTATCTTTTTGGGGTAGAAGTAATTTGTAAATGATTCCCAGGCATGAGCTTGTGACTTAGTTAACATATTTCCTGTGGGTATAGAAAGGCTATTGGAGAAGTATTGTTGAGTGAGTGAGGGAATAAGTATTTATATAATGCCTACTATATGCCAGGCTCTGTACTAAATGCTTTTCTTTTTTTTTTTTACAAATATTGTCTTATTTGATCCTCCTCACAACAACCCTTCAATGTAGGTATTATTATCCCCATTTTACAGTTGAAGAAAGTAAAAACAGAAACTAAGTGACTTGCCCATCATCTTGACTTCTTTCCCTTCTTTCCCTGTCAATTCAATTCTAATATCTATATCTGCTGCTTAATATTTTTGAAGATACTGTTAAAGGGTCAGGAGAAAATGATTAAGCCACCATCTTGCTGGGCATTTCTCCTAAGATCATTTCAATGGAAAATTCATGGTGAATATCTTCTTGGGATAAAGGCAGCATTTGAGACAAAGATCCTGGTTTTCAATTCAATTAGCATGAGATCAAGAGATATATTTGATATAATTCAAGTTCATAAAATAAATACATAGATGAATATTTTAGCTTAATAGAAAAACTAATTTAAAAATGTATGAAGAAAAAAATAATAACATGATTTTGGGAAAGCTTTGAAATTATTTTGCTGAGTAGGATAAGGCAAAAGGCTTCATTCCTTCTTATTAAAAAATAAAATGATGAATGTAAGCTTTAGCAGAATTTAGTTAAAAAGATAAATAAAGTTATTGAAGGTTCTAATAAGAAGAGTTTCCAGTAAATGAAATAGACTGTGGCAAGGGAAAGAAAATTGTATTTGGTTATTTTTACTTAGGGTCAAGGAAGCTAACTAGTATAAGAAATAATTAAAGATTTGCTATAGATGTATCTGGAGTTACTATATGATTATAAATGTCTAATCAGGAAAAGTTGAGAAAATAAAGATCACACAGTGTTTCCTATGAAAACACAATTGTGTGTAACATATCTATTCAAATGTCTCAAAAAGATGCCATAATAAAAGAGGAGAGACACCTGAACAGAATGAAGGAGCTTAGGATAAAAGAAGAAGCAAAATTCAAAATCATAATAAAATCTGCCTACATGCACGTGAGGAAGGCCCCTGGGGCTGCTATGGAAGAAGACATAAAGAAATTGGGAAATATAAAGCTGGATCTGGGGTTGTGGTGGGGAAATAAAGTATAAAGAAAACAGATGGAGACACCAGGGTTGAACAAGAGGTGCAACAAGAAAACAGTAGGGAAAGGATAGCTCTTGCAGAGCAAGGAAGATAAAGAACATTTACTTCAGTAATCACAACTTTGCCTAAGTAAGCTGAACAGAAAAGGAAAGTGGGAGGAAAACAGCCAGAGAAACTAATGAAAGAAATGACCCAAAACTATGAGAAAAACAGACTCACAGTAGATAGAAGCCAATCTCAAAAGGAGAAGGGATACATGTCATAAAATAGAAAACAGGGAAAGTAGAATCCGGCCATATTTAAGGAGGAGCAGTAGAATAAGAGATACAAAATGGGTAGAGAATTCAAAGGAAACACTGAAAGACTATATTATAAGAAAATGTAATTGTGAAGGTTAGAGTTATAGCATGTAAGATTCTATGTTGTTTGAAAAGGAATGACATTTTAGCACCAAAAAAAACCTCTTAAAGTTAAATATGACACTAGAATTAGAAAGACCAATTAGCAGGTTATTGCAATGGTGTAGGACAGAGGTGATGAAGGTTTGAGGTACAATTGGGAATATGTAAGTGGGGAGTAGGGAGTAGACATGAGAGATGTTTAGATACACTCACCAAAATAAAAATGGATTCATTCTGAGGAAAGGGAAAACTAAGAATGATTGAGGCTAAAAATATGGATCACTGGGAAGATAGCAGCGCTCTACATAGAAACAGATAATTCAAGAGGAGGGATGGCTTTAGGGATAAAGATAATGAGTGGTATTTCAGGCATATGGAGTTTTAGATTCTAATGAAGGTTTGTAGGTGGAGATGTCCTTCAGGCAGTTGATAATACAGAACAGTTAAGTAGTGAAACAAGAATCAGACACACAGGTTTAAGAGTCATTGGCATAGAGAATATCATTCAATATTTGAAAGGTGAGAAAGACCCAGGAGAGAGCTCTGAGCTATATTAATACTAAAAGGGTAGAATATGGATGATGATCCAGGAAAGGAGCGAGAGGAAGAATATTCATTTAGGTAGAATAAGGACCAGGAGAAAGTAATGTCATGAAAAACTTGGGAGAAGTTTATTTGAGAGGCCAAAATAGTCAACAATATTAACAGCTACAGAGGTCAAGGAAGATGAAAATGTGGAAATTTAAAAATTGAATTTAAAAATTCAGGTATCATAGATCCAAGTCATGTGACCAACAAATGACAGATTAGACATTTTCTCTAATCCCCACAATCTCTCAAACCTCTCCAAATAGGAATTATGTGTAAAAATTAAAGCAATTTTAACTGTCTCTATGGTTTAAAAACTCTGACAAGGTAAAAAAAAGTAGAACTAACAGCAGAGAAGACTAATCCCTAAACCCTAAAAAGATTATGATCATCTCCTCCTTCACCACCCACTACACTCTTGCAGGGAGGCACAAGCCAACCTACGGGCATACAACAGAACTCATCTGCACCCAGTCCACTCCCCAGGACTGTGAATAACTAAAATACAGAATATTACTTTGGCTAAGACAGAAGTAGCATGGCAATGTTCTGTGCTACAACAGACCTTAATTAGAAGAACATATGGAACTGGGACAAGAAAGGTATGCATCTGACTATATGATACTCCACTAAGCCTGAGGGAAAGGGCTTAGTTAGGATCCATTGAGATGCAGTTGTTTCTTCCTACAAATCATATGGTACAGAAATTGAAGCCTCTGAAACATGAAGCTCAGAGAAGAAGGTAGATATGACTTTGAAGTACAAGCCCCAGGAAATCCATAATAAAACGAGAAAGAGTCAGAAAATGGCAAATAGGAAAATATTAGGGGACAAAAGCATTATTACCTAAAATATCAGAAGGAAGAAAAATTAAAGACTCTGATAAAGCAAAAGGAAGTTGATAGTAACAGAATAGAATAGAGCTTTCCGATTATCTAAAAGTGCCTTGACAAGACAAAGGAAAATGGATTAACACCTGGTGAGGCAAAGAGACCTATAGATCTGAAAGAGAGGATGGAACCACAACAGTATATTTATGAAGATTTTAAAAGAGATATCAGATTTGTGAAAGCAGCATTTATGGCCCACCCAGTAGAAATTGACTAGGATAACTTGAATCCACTTCAGCAAGTCTCACCAAAGAATCTAAAGAAAGAATAATTAATGGGAAATAGAAATTCACAAAAGTGAAGGAGAGTGAAGAAGAGAAACCAAAAGAAATGGCCTGAAAAGAAAAATAATCTCAATGCAAGTAAAGCATTAATCGCAAAGACAAGATGTCTAGACAACTTAAGTATTATAGGCATCCCAGAAGCATATTACAGTTCAATCAATCAATCAATCAATAATCATTGACTATGCATCATGCCAAACACTGTGCTAAGAGCTGCAGTTAGAAAAAGAGTCAAAAGACAGTCCCTGCCCTCAAATAGCTTACGATTCTAAGTACAACAATACAAGGAATAATTGAAAAAAATTTCCTGGAATTTCTAAAAAAAAAAATGTCCCATTAAAGGGATCTATAGATTACCTCTAGGAAAACAAACAAATAAACAAATAAGCAAAAAACAAAAGAGAACAAAACTATGCACCACACACCAAGACAAATAGTAGTTAAAATCCTGTAATCTGCACCCCAACCCAAGGAAAATCTTGCTATCAACCAAGAGGAAGACCTTCAAATATAAAGGAAAGGAAATCCAAATCATATAAGACCATCTTGCACTCACCTAAATGACAGGAGAGAATGGATTAGTGTGTTTCAAAGGGCAAAAAAGCTCAAGATGCACCACAGGGTAAGGTACCCTGCCAAGTTGATTCTAATTGTTAACAAAAAAAAAAGATAGATGTTCAAAGAAAAAAAGGGTCATTGAAATCATTCCTTGAAAGAAAACCAGACATGAATATTTATCTATCTATCTAGCTGTCTACCTATCTATGTGTGTATGCACATATATACATATATGTATATAAATGTGCATACACACACACACACACACATATATATATACATATATATATAAAACCTTTGACAAGAAAAGTAAAAAAATTCCTTAGTCAAGCATTATAACAGAAATTACCAAAACATTTATTTCTAAAAGTATACAAGGATATAAGGGTGAAAGCAGGAACCAAATAGAGGTAACAGTGGACAAAGAGGTCTGAAACATCATGGACTAAACCTCACAATACCTAATTTTGTAGGACAAAATTGTAAAATAGAGCAGATAAAATGAAAAATGAGACGAAGATAGAGGGGAATATATGACATACATATAACACTAAGAAAAAAGCTTAATTGTGAAGGAAAATAACTCCTGCAGTCTCTCAAAAAAAAAAGATAGCCTATGGAAAATAGACAAGGAGATAAAGAGATGGATTGAAATAAGGGAAAACTGAGAAGGGGAAACTCTAGTTGCAGCCATGTGGGAAATCAGGAGGTCTAAACAATTAATTATATGAAGAAAAATTAGAATGATGAAACAACAAACCAAAATTTCTAGGTTCTCACTAAAGATATCCTAGGGGGAAAATTATAATGTTCTCATGAATATTTTTGTTACTGTTTTTGTTCAGTCATTTTTTCAGTCTGACTCTTTGTGAGACCATTTGGGATTTTCTTGGCAAAGATCCTGCAGTAAAATGAAAAATTACATGATTAATGAACTATGCATTTAAAAATTAAAAGATAATCAATATAATGAAAATAAGCCCAGCAGTTATAATAAAATTAGAAGAAGAATAAATATAAGCTATAAATATAAAGAAATGATAGCAAGACTAAAACTAGTTCTTTGAATAGTCTAACAAATTGAGAAACATTTAGCCAATCTAATTAAAAAGAAGATGGTGAGAAATCAAAGAAAAGTAGCAAACAATGTAAAATAACAACAAAACTGGAAGGAATTTTTTTTAAATTACCATAATCTACTATGCAGAGCAACATATTGGAAAAAAAAACCTAAGAACAATAAAAATGACAATTCTACCTAAATTAATGTACTATTCAGTGCCATACCAATCAAACTACCAAAAATTTATTATATAGAGCTAGAAAAAAATAACAAATTTCATCTGGAAGAACAAAAGTTCTAAAATATCAAGAGCATTAATGAAAAAAAATTCAAGGGAAGGTGGCCTGGCCATGCCAGATCTAAAACTGTATTATAAAGCAGTAATCACCAAACCTACTTGGTACTGACTAAGAAGTAGAGTGGTGAATCTGAGTGATAGGTTAGGTACACAAGACATAGTACTCAATAACTACAGCAATCTACTATTTGGTAAATCCAAACACTCCAGCTTCTGGGATAAGAACTCACTATTTGACAAAAACTGCTGAGAAAACTGAAAAATGGTATGTCATAGAACAAACTCTTACACCATATACTAAAATAAAGTCAAAATGGATACATAATTTTTATATAAAGGCTGATACTATGCAAAGTGGGAGAATAAGAAATAGTTTACCTGTCATATTTATGGAGAACAGAAGAATTTATGACCAAAAAAGAAATAGAGAACATTATAAATTGCAAAATGGATAATTTTGATTAAATTCAATTGAAAAGTTTTTTGCACAAAGTCAATGCCACCAAGATTAAAAGGGAAGCAGAAAACTGGGAAAGAATTTTTATAACTAGTATCTCTGATGAGGGCCTCATTTTTAAAATATATAGAGAACTGATTCAAATTTATAAGAATACAAGTCATTCCCCAATTGATAAATGGTCAAAGGATATGAACAGGCAGTTTCCAGGGGAAGAAATTGAAGTTATCTACAGTCATATGAAAAATGCTCTAAATCACTATTGATTAAAGAATGCAAATTAAAACAACTATGAGATACCACCTCACACTCATCAGATAGGCTAATATGACAAAAAAGGAAAATGATAAATGTTTTAGATGTGAGAAAATTGGAACACTATTGAATTTTTGGTAGAGTTGTGAACTGATCCAAACATTCTGGAGAGCAATTTGGAAATATGTGCAAAGGGCAACTAAACTCTGCATACCCTTGGATCCAGCAATGTCACTACTAGGTCTGCATCCCAAAGAGATCATAAAAGGGGGAAAAAGATCCCTATGTATAAAAATATTTATAACAACTCTTTTTGTGGTGACAAAGAATTGAAAATTGAGGGGATACCCATAAACTCAGGAAAGGATGAACAAGTTGTGGTTATATGAATATGATGTAATACTAATGTTCTATAAGAAATTATGAACAGATGGATTTCAGAAAAAAAATTTGAAAAGACTTACATGAAGTGATGCTGAGCAAAGTGAACAGAACCAGGAGAACATTGTATACAATAACAGCAACATAGTATAATGACTAACTTTGATAGACTTAACTCTTCTCAGCAAAACAGTCATTTAAGACAATTCCAAAATACTCATGATGGAAAATGTTATCCACATCCAGAGAAAGAGCTATGGAGTCTGGATGCAGATTGAAGCATACAATTTTCTTTTTTTTTTTTTCTTTCTCATGGTTGTTCCCTTTTGTTCTCAAGAAGGACAACTCACATCTGGAATTCTCCTTTCACAACATAACTAATGTGGAACTATGTTTAATATGATTGTACACATATTGCCTATATCTGATTGCATGGTGTCTTGGAGAGGGGGGTGGTTGAGAGGGAGGCAGGGGAAAATTTTGGAACTCCAAATCTTATAAAAGTGAATGCTGAAAACTAAAAATAAATTTGAAAAAGGAAAAAAAAAACTGAGAACTCATATGAAATAGAGGAATATCCTTAAAATACAAAAATTAATATCAAATAGAAATCTTAAATAATCCATTCTGATATTAAAATGTATACCAAACTGAAGTATAGCAAAGTTTGAGAATAGTATACCAAGTTGAAAAAGGAAGTACAAATAAAAAATATTCTTATCATTTACGGATGTAAAGGAGAACTATGCCACAGTTTTAAATAAAAAAAATAGTAACAATAATACACAAACTATTCCCTAAGACTGAGAATGGAAACCTGATTCCTTTTTTGAGACAGATGTAATACTTATTCTTAAACTAGGAAAACACAAACACAGAAGAAAAACTATAGGTAAACATGATTAATGAATATTGATTCAAAAATACTGAATAAAAATTAATCTTTATGGTCAAATTGTATTTGTACAATGGACACAAGGATGGTTCAACATTAGTCAAACAATCAATATAATTAAGCACATTATTAAAATTAAGATTATAAATTCTGTAATTATCTCAATAGGTATGGGAAAAGCTATTGAGAGAGTCAGTCACTCATTTAAGCAGAAAACCCTATAAAGTCTATTCAAAGAGGGACCTTGTTTATTATGATGAAAATTATCAATCTTAAATCAAAAGAAAGAATCATATACAATGGGAAAGCAGAAGAAGAATTTCCAGTAGAAATGTTAGCTTTAGCAGTAAGAAGACAAAAGAAATCGAGGAATAGGCAATGAGGAAACAAAACTATCACTCTTTGCAGATATTATAATGGTATACTTAGAGAATCCCAGAGAATAAACTAAAAAAGTACTTGAAATAATTAACAACTTTAGCAAATTTGCAAGATATAAAATAACACATTTAAATCACTGGCATTTCTGTATGCTATCAAAAAAAAAAAAACCCAGCAGCAAGAGATAGAAAGAGAAATTCCATTTAAAAAAAAACAAACTATAAACAATATAAAATATCTGGAAATCTACCTGCTAAGTCAAACCCAAGAACTAAATGAACACAATTACAAAATGCTTTTCACACAGATAAAGTCAGATATAAATAATTGGAAAAACATCAATTGCTCATGGTAGGCCAAACTAATATAATAAAAATAACAATTCTATCTAAATTTATTTACTTATTTAGAGCCATACCAATCTAACTACTAAAAAATTATTTTATAGAACTAGAAAAATTTTTTAAAAAATCATCTGGAAGAAAAAAAGTTCAGGAATGTCAAGTAAATTAATGAAAAATTCAAAGGAAATTGGTCCAATCCTACTAGATCTAAAACTATGTTATGAAGCAGCAATCATCAAAATTACTTGGTACTGGCTAAGAAATAGAGTGTTGGATCAGTGGAATAGGTTGGATACACCAGATTCAGTAGTCAATGACTACAGTAATCTATTATTTTATAAACACAAACACACCAGCTTCCCAGATAAGAATTCACTATTTGACAAAAACTGCTGGGAAAACTGGAAAATAATCTGACAGAAACTAAACAAAGACCAATATCTTACACCACAGAAAGATAAGGTCAAATTGGGACTGGATTTAGACATAAAGGGTGATGCCATAAGCAAATTAGGAGAGTAAGGAATTGTGTACCTGTCAGATGTATGGAGAAGGAGAGAATTTATGACCAAACAAGAGATAAAGAACACTATGACATGCAAAATGGATAATTTTGATTACATTAAATTAAAAAGGTTTTGCACAAAGTCAAAGCAACCAAGATTAGAAAAGAATCAGAAAGCTAGAAAACAATTTTACAGTCAGTGTCTTTGATAAAGGCCTCATTTCTAAAATACATAGAGAACTGATTCAAATTTATAAGAATACAAGTCATAAGTCATTGCTAAAAGGTGTAAGGATATGAACAGGCAGTTTTCAGAAGAAGAAATTAAAGCTATCTTTAGTCACTTGAAAAAATGCTCTAAATTGCTATTATTTAGAGAAATGCACACTCAATAGACAACAAAGTCAAAGCTCCTACATCCAAAGCCTCCAAGAAAAATATACATTGGTCTACTAGGCCATGGAAGAGCTCACAAAGGATTTTGAAAATCAAGTAAGAGAGAAGAAGGAAAAACTGGGAAAAGAAATGAGAGTGATACAAGGAAGTCATGAAAAACAAGTCAATAGCTTGGTAAAAGAGGCACAAAAAAAAGCACTGAAAAAAAAATAACACCTTAAAAAAACAGACAAGGTCAAATGGCCAAAGAGGTACATGAATTCATTGAAGAAGAAAAAAAAAACTCCTTATAAAGTAGAATTGGCCAAATGCAAAAAGAGATACAAAAGTTCACTGAATAAAATAATTCCTTAAAAATTAGAATGCAGCAAATGGAAGCTAATGACTTTATGAGAAATCAAGAAACAAACAAAACCAAAAGAATGAAAAATAGATGATGTTACATTAAAGGATGTCTACCTTAAAGAACTGGAGGGCTTGGAATATGATATTTCAGAGGGCAAAGGAGCTAGGATTACAACCAAGAGTCACCCACCCATCAAAATTGAGGATAAACCTTCAGGGGAAAAAATGGATATTCAATGAAATAGAGGACTTACAAGGATTCTTGCTCAAAAGACCAGAGGTCAATAGAAAATTTGACTTTCAAATACAAGCTGCAAAAGAAGCTTAAAAAGGTAAACAGGAAAGAAAAATCATAAAGAACTTAATAAGGTTAAACTGTTTATATTCCTACATGGGAAGATGATATTTGTAACTCCTAAGAACTTTCTCATTATTAGGTCAGATAGAAGGAGTATATACAGGTGTGAGCTGATTACGAAGGGGTGATATCTAAAAAAACTAAAATTAAGGGGTAAGAGAGGAATGTACTGGGAGAAAGGGAAAGGAAGAGGTAGAATGGAGTAAATTATCTCACATAAAAGAGGCAAGAAAAAAACTTTTACTGTGGAGGGGAAGAGGGGAAAGGTGAGAGGTAGTGAATGAACCTCACTCATCAGAATTGGCTCAAAGAGGGAATAGCATTCACATTCAGTAGAGTATAGAAATCTATCTCACCCTACAGGGAAGTAGTAAGGAAAGGGGATCGGGGGGGAAAGAAATAGAAGAGAGCACAGATTGGGAGATGGAGTAGTCAGAAGCAAAACACTTTTGCGTAGGGACAGGGTGAAAAGAGAGAGAATAGAATAAACAGGGAGAGAAATAACATATAGGAAATACAGTTAGCAATACTAACTGTGAAAAAAAGTGAAGCAAGTTTTTTTTTTCTGATAAATGCCTCATTTCTCAAACATATAGAGAGCTGCCTCAAATTTCAAAAGTAAGAGCCATTCCCAATTGATAAACAATTGAAATATATGAAAACTTTTCAGATGAGGTAACCAAAGCTATCTATAACATATGAAAAAATTTTCTAACTCACTATTGATTAGAGAAATGCAAATTAAAATAATTCTTAGGTACTACCTCACACCTATTAGATTGGCTAATAGGACAGAAAGGAAAATGACAAATGGTGGAGAGGATGTGAGAAAAATGGGGTATGAATGCACTGTTGCTGGAGTTGTTAACTGCTTCAACCATTCTATAGAGCAATTTGGAACTATGTCCAGAGTGCTGTAAAACTATGCATACCCTTTGACCTAGTAATACCACTACTAGGTCTGTATCTCAAAAGAGATTTAAAAACAAAAAAACAGAAAGGAAAAGAACCTATATTTACAAAAACATTTATAGAAGTTTTTTTTTTGTGGTGGCCAAGAATTGGAAATTGAAAGGATGCCCATCAATTGGAGAATGACTGAACAAGTTGTGGTATTTGATTGTGATGAAATACTATTGTACTGTGGGAAATGATGTGTGAGATGCTCTTGGAAAAGCTGGAAGAGACTTGCATAAGCTGATGCAACATCAAATGTACTATGTACAAAGTGACAGCAATATTGTAAGATGATCAGCTGTGAATGACTTAGCTATTCTCACCAATACAATGATCCAAGACAACTCTGAATAACTTATGATGAAAGAACTGGTGGTACCTGAATACAGACTGAAGCATATTTTTTTCTTACATTTTTTTCTTTAAGTTTTTTTTTGTTTTTTTTTGGCTTATGTTTTCTTTTACAACATGACTATTATAGAAATGTTTTTTCATGATTACACACATATAATTTATATCAATTTGCTTGCCTTCTTAATGAGGAGTCATGGGGAGGAAGAAAGGGAGAGAATATGGAACTCAAAGTTTTAAAAATGTTAAAATTTGTTTTTACATATAACTGGGAAAAATAAAATACTAAATAAAAATTAAAAAAAGAAAACAACAGGCCAATTTTAATGAATATCAAAGCATCATTTTAATAAAATAATAACAAGAAGATTACAGCAATATATCTCAAAAATCATACCCTAAAACCAGGTGGGATTTATACAAGTAATGTACAGCTATTTTAATATTAGGAAAACTATCAGCATAATTAACCATGTCAAAAACAAAACAATCGTATGATTATCTCTGTATATGTAGAAAAAGCTTTTGACAAAATATAATGCCCATTGTTATTAAAAAACACTTAAAAGAAGATGAATCTATGGAACTTTTCTCAAAATGATAAATATCTGTCTAAAACTAAGAGGAAGCACTATCTGTAACAAGGATAAACTTACAGCCTTCCCAATCAGTTCAGGAGTGAAGCAAGGATGCTCATTACCACTATTATTTAATATTGTACTAGAAATGCTAGTTATAGCAATAAGGAAAGAAAAATATATCGAAGGAATAAAAATAGGCACTAAGAAAACAAAACTGTCACTTTTGATGATGATTTAATGGCAAACTTATATGTAACTTACCAGTACTTATATGTACTAGTAAATGTAGGATTCTAGTAACTCCCAGAATTTGTGGTTTAAAAAAAATTCTTTTTTTCTTTGTTCCTTTTTCTTTCATTCATTTATTACAAACATTTACTGTTTCATTTTCTCCTAGAAATTTCCATCCTCTAATAGCTCATTTTATAAGAAAAAAGAAAAAGCAAACCCCCTAAAATAAACCTACATGGTCCAGCAAAGCAAATTCCCTTATTGCTCATGACAAAAAAAAAAGTATGTCTAATTCTGGATTCTAAGTTCATCATTGCCCTGACAAGAGATGGATTTCAAGATTCAAGTGTTCTGGACACTCCTGTGTGTTTTCCAATACCTCATACTTCCTGGGTTGGTGAACATTTCTGACAGCTCATTTGCCAAGGAAGAAGATATGAAAACAAAAGGGGAATAAAGGAAGCAAAGAAGAAACCAAAAAACCAATCACGCAAGTCATATGGAAGTAATCAATAGTCAACAAGATTGGACTGATAAATCAGATGTAAATGTTTTCATAAATTAGATAATATGTGGTTCCTTTCTATTTGGTTATTTTGGCTTCTTCTGAGGACTTTCATTATGACCTTAAATTATAATTGCAAACAGAATTAGAAAAAAGCACATTACCACTGCCACTAAATGAAAGCAGAATAGCTTAATCAATATGAAATTATAGTATAATGTATTTTTGTATGTTCATATTTATGAAGGCAGTTGTAACAAAGAATTGGATGGTAGGATTCAACTCCCATCTACTTATGATAAAAGACTAATGAGACAAGATTAGACTAGTGAAGATGAAATATTTTCCTATTGTGTTTTAAGACATAAAAGTACAACTATGAAAATGAGAAGGTGAAAATGTGGAAGATAAGGATTTAAGGCCTTAAAGGAAAAGTAAGAAATTATTATGACAGAAATAGCAAAGGAGATCCCAATTTACAAACAAAAAAAATGGATTTGGGTATAAAAACATTAAAAAGATAAATCTTTAATGGAATGCTGAGAAGAGAATTAACATAAAATAGACATCTCAACTGGAAAGTCTTACACAATAAATGGTTTAAAGGTAATTTAATTTCATGTAGCACTGGACACATAGTAACTAAGAGAAAGTACGGTGTGTAAAGGAGGAGATACAAGTATACTTACTCTCTCAAGGTACTATAGGAAAAGACATTTTGGGAATAGTTAAAAAGACTACAGGAGAGAGGGAGAGAGAAAGAGAAGAAGAGAGAAGCATCATCAGGTAATAATCACAAAGAAAGAGTTTATATAGTCTTATTAAAAGGAAGAAAAAAGAATAATAATTTCAAGTACAAATAATCTATGGGGCCAAGATGGCACAGAAAAAACAGTGATTTGCTTGAGCTCTCCCCAAAACCCCTCCAAATACCTGTAAAAACGTATGCATCTAAACAAATTCTAAAGCAGCAGAACCCACAAAAAGACAGAGTGAAACAAATTTCCAGCCTAAGACAACCTGGATGGTTGATCAGAAAGGTATATTGCATCAGGCAGGGAGATGAACATAGTTCAACATAAGTGCACAGACAAAACAGGCCTCAGCAAAGTTGGTGCAGCCCTCAGAAGACTGAATCACAGGCAGCTGTGGCAGTTTCCTGACTTCTCAACCTACAAACAACAAAGACAACTTAGAAAGTCAGTAGGAAAAGTCTGTGACTGTGGTGAGAAAAAAGCTCTTTCACAGCCCCAGTCCCCAGGCATGGCCCCAGGGTGGCAGCCTAGAAATATCACTGAAAACTGCTGTACAAAACCCCTGAAGGTTGAGATAGTACCTTCTCCACAGTGGAAGCTGACCCCTACTTTAACAAAGAGTTTATAACTCAAGTAATTGGCTGGGATCATGAGCAAACTTTGCAAAAAAAAAAAAAAAGTCAGATCATAGAATCTTTCTTATGTGACAAAGAAGATCAAAACATACACTCAGAAGAAGACAATAAATGCAAAGTCCCTACATGCAAAGACTCCAAGAAAAATATGAATTGGTCCCAGGCCATGGAAGAGTTCAAAAAGGATTTTGAGAAGCAAGTAAGAGAAGTAGAGGAAAAACAGGGAAGAGAAATGAAAGTGATGCAAGAAAGACATGAAAAATAAGTTAACAGCTTGCTAAAGGAGATCCAAAAAAATACTAAACAAAATAACACCTTAAAAAATAGCCTAACCCAAATGGCAAAAGAGGTCCAAACAGGCAATGAGGGGAAGAATGCCTTAAAAAGCAAAATTGGCCAAATGGAAAAGGAAGTCCAAAAGCTTACTGAAGAAAATACTTCCTTAAAAATTAGAATGGAGCAATTGGAAGCAAATGACTTCATGAGAAATCAAGACACTGTAAAACAAAACCAAAAGAATGAAAAAAATAAAAAAAATGTGAAATATCTCATTAGAAAAACAACTGACCTGGAAAATAGATCCAGGAGAGATAATTTAAAAATTATTGGACTATCTGAAAGCCATGATCAAAAAAAGAACCTAGATATCAAGGAAATCTGCCCTGATATTCTAGAACCAGAGGGCAAAATAGAAATTGAAAGAATCCACCAATCACCTTCTGAAAGAGATCCCCAAAGGAAAACTCCTAGGAATATTGTAGCCAAATTCCAGAGTACCCAGGTTAAGGAGAAAATATTGAAAGCAGCCAAAAAGAAACAATTTAAGTATTATGGAATCAGGAGAACACAAGATTTAGCAGCTTCTATATTAAGGACAGGAGGGCTTGGAATATAATATTCCAGAGGGCAAAGGAGATAGGATTACAACCAAGAATCACCTACCCAGCAAAACTGAGTATAATCCTTCAGAAGAAAAAATGGACATTCAGTGAAATAGAGAACTTTCAAGTATTCTTGATGATAACACCAGAGCTGAATAGAAAATTTGACTTTCAAATACAAGACTCAAGAGAAACAAGAAATCGTAAACAGGAAGGAGAAATCATAAGAGACTTATTGAAGTTAAACTGT
>NW_020954596.1:55086383-55118194 GCF_900497805.2 Vombatus ursinus
AGGTAGTATGATAAGAGGCAAGGTGCCTACTCCTTTCCTGGCTTGTGTTCTAGTCTATGACTAACCACAATCACTCTTCTCTGCCTTCGAACTGTGAGAAGGATCCCCTCTCTACCACCACTACAAGCACTACCAGGACAGCACTCATTCTTGCCCCAGGACCACTGCCCAGAACTGTGACCCAGATCCAAGCACGGGCAAAGCAAGAGATTCCTCCCTTAGCACTGGCAAAGAGATCCCTGCAATACCCTCTCATCAACCACCCAATTCCCCTTCAGTCTGTGGGCTGTAAGTTCCTGAGGCAGCTGCTTCCTCGGAGCCATGCTTGGGTCTGGGACCAAGCTTCTCTCTCTCACCACAGTCACAGACCTTTCCTGCTGACCTTTTAAGTTGCCTTTGGCGTTCATGGGTTGAGAGGTCTGGAAACCACCACAGCTGCCTGTGATTCAGTCTCCTGAGGCCTGCTCTAGGTTCACTGAGGCCTGTTTTGCCTGCATGCCCACGCCAAACTGCACTCCTCTCCCTGCCTGGCATGATATACCTTTCTGATCAACCATCCAGGTTGTGTTGGTCTGGAAATTTGTTTCACTCAGTCTTTTTGTGGGTTCTGCTGCTTTAGAATTTGTTTAGAGCCATTTTTTACAGGTATTTTGAGGGGTTTGGTGAAGAGCTCAAGCAAGTCACTGTTTTTACCCCGCCATCTTGGCTCTGCCTTTGATAAAACTCTTTTGTCAATCTGGGCAATTTATAATTTTTGTAAGTATTCATCCATTTCACTGGGATTGTCAGATTTATTGGCATATTGTTGGGTAAAATAGATCCTAATTATTATTATTATTATTATTTCCACTTCATTGGTGGTGAATTCAAACTTTTTTATTTTTTATACTGGTAATTTGGTTTTCTTCTTTTTTTTAATTAAAATAACCAGATGTTTGTGTATTTTATTGCTTCTATTTCATAAAATCAACTCTTAGTTTTATTTATTAGTTCAATAGTTTAATTTCAATTTTATTAATCTCTCCTTTGGTTTTCAAAATTTCTAATCTGATATTTAATTGTGGATTTTTAATTTGTTCTTTTTCTGTTTCATTGCATGCCCAATTCATTGATCTACTCTTTCTCTATTTTATTCATGTAAGGATTTGCAGCTATAAAATATCCCCTAAGAAGTATTTTGGCTTCATCCAATAAGTTTCGCTATGTTGTCTCATTATTGTCATTCTCTTGGATGAAGTTACAGATTGTTTCTGTGCTTTGTTGTTTGACCCACTTAGTCTTTAGGATTAGATTATTTAGTTTTCAATTAATTTTAGTCTATCTTTCCATTGCCCTTTATTACACATAATTTTTGTTGCATCATGACTTGAAATGGGTACATTTAAAACTTCTACCTTTGTGCATTGGATTGTGAGGATTTTATGCCCCTATACATGGGTCAATTTTGTGTAGGGCTCATGTAGCACTGCAAAAAAAAAAAGTATATTCCTTTCTATCCTCATTCCATTTTCTCCAGAGGTCTACCACATCTAACTTTTCTAAAATTCTATTCACCTCTTTAATTTCTTTCTTGCTTATTTTGTGGTTAGATTTATCTAGTTATGAGAAGGGAAGGTGAGGTCCCCCACTGGTATAGTTTTGCTGTCTATTTCTTCATGTAAGTCACTTAACTTCTCAAAGATTTTGGATGCTATCCCACTTGGCAAATGTATATTTAGTATTGATATTACTTAATTGTCTACAGTACCATTGAGCAGAATGCAGCTTCCTTCCTTATCTCTTTTAATTAGATCTATTTTTGCTTTTGCTTTGTCTAAGATGATAATTACTACTCCAGCTTTTTTTTTTAGTTCAACTGAAGCATACTGTGTTTTGATCCAGCTTTTTACCATTGCTCTGTGTGTATCTCTCTGCTTCAAATATGTTTCTTGTAAACAACATATTGTAGGATTATGTTTTTTAATCTGTTGTGCTAGTGTTTCCATTTTATGGGAGAGTTCATCCCATTCACATTCACAGTAATGATTACTAACTCTGTCTCTCTCTCCATCCTTTTCCCCTCATTTATGCTTTTCTCTCTCTTTTTTCCCTTTCCCTCCTCACAAATGTTTCACTTGTGACCATCACCTCCCTCAATCTGCCTTCCCTTGTACCAGCCCACCTCCTTTTTCTTTCCCCTTTTTCCTCCTAATTCCTATGGGGTAAGATAGATTTCTATATCCAAATTAGTGTGTATGTTATTCTCTTTTTGAGCCAAATCAAATGAGAGTAAGGTTCAAACAATGATCGCCTCCTTCCCTTCTTTCCCTCTGCTGTAATAAGTCTTTGTACCTCTTCATGTGATGTAATTTATCCTTTTCTGTCTCCTCCTTTCCTTTTCTCCCAGTACAATCCTTTTGTCACTCCTTAATTTTTTTTTATCACATCAAAGCCAACTTATACCCACACCCTCTATCTTTGTATACCCCTTCTAAATGAAGTAGTAAAGATATAATTCTCCAGAGTAACAAATATCATCTTCCCATGTAGGGCTATAAACAATTAACCCTTATTGAATGCCATTTTTTTTCTTTCCTGTTCACCTTTTTATGCTTCTCTTGAGTCATGTATCTGAAGATCAAATTTTCTGTTGAGCTCTGTTCTTTTCATCAGGAAGATTTGGAAGGCCCCTATTTCATTGAATGTCCATCTCCTTTCCCTGAACGATTATGTTCAATTTTCTGGGTAGTTGATCCCTGATTGTATTTCAAGCTCCTTTGCCTTCCAGAATAACACATTACAAGGCCTCCATTTCTTTAATATAGAAGCTGCTAGGCCCCTTGAAATCCTGACTGTGGTTCCATTATATTTAAATTGTTTCTTTCCAGTTGCTTGCAGTATTTTCTCCTTGACCTGATAATTCTTTAATTTGCCCACAACATTATTTGGCATTTTCATTTTGGGATCTCTTTCAGGAGGTGATGAATTGATTGCTTCAATCACTATTTCACTCTCTGATTCTAAGACCTCAGAGAAGGTTTTTTTGTTTTGTTTTGTTTTGTTTTTTATAATTTCTTGAAAGATGGTGTCCAGGCTCTTTGTTTGAGTGTGGCTTTCATGTAGACCAATAATTTTGAAATTATCTCTCCTGAATCTATTTTCCAGTTTAATTATTTTTTTTCAATGAGGTATTTGACATTTTCTTCCATTTTTTTCATTCTTTTGATTTTGTTTGACTGATTTTTGATGTCTTATAGAGTCATATCCTTCCACTTGCCCAATTCTAATTTTTAACAAATTGTTTTCTTCAGTGACCTTTTTTTACCTCTTTTTCCATTTGCCCACTTCTACTTTTTAAAGAGTTCTTCTCATCAGTGAATTTTTGTACATCTTTTTCCATTTGGTTAATTCTGCTTTTCAAAGCATTCTTCTCTTCACTGGATTTTTGTGCCTCTTTTACCATTTGGCCTACTCTGTTTTTAAGGTATTATTTTCTCCAGTATTTTTTATGCCTCCTTTACCAAGCTATTGACTCTTTTTTCATGATTTTCTTTCATCACTCTCATTTTTCTTCCCAATTTTCCTCTACCTCTCTTACTTGATTTTCAAAATACTTTTTGAGCTCTTCCATGTCCTGAGACCAATTCATATTTTTTCTTGGAGGCTTTGGATGCAGTAATTTTGACTTTTATGTTTTCTTCTGAAGGTGTGTTTTGATCTTTCCTGTCACCATAATAACTTTCTATGGTCAGAGATTTTTCTGTTATTTATTCATTTTCCCAACCCATTTCTTGACTTTTAACTTGATACTAAAGTGGGACTCTGCTTCCCAAGTGGAGATGACACTGTCTCACTCTTTAGGTTTTTTGTGCAACTGTTTTCAGAGGTAATTCTGGGCACCTGTAAGCTTTTGACTCTTCCAAGGTGGTATGATCTAGGGAGATATGTATTTACTAGTCTCCAGTATTGTCCATTGGTTGTGATTGACATAAGCCCACTTTTTCACTTTAGAACTGTGACCAGGGTCCTTGTTTCACTGTGGTAGAAAGTTCTGATGTGCTAGTGTTCCTCCTTGCACTGGTAGTAAGACCCAGGACCATGACCAAGATTCAATTACAGGTAATGAAACAGAGTCCTGCCCCTGGTGCCAGCAAAGTGACCACTGTAAATCTCCTTCTGACCAGTTTTCTTATCCTCTTACCATCTGTGGGCTGAAAGGTCTGGAAACCACCACTGCTGCAACAAATTCAGTTACCCAAAGGCCTCCTCTTGGTTTGCTGGGTCCTGGTCTTCACTGGCATGGCCTGTGCTTGACTGTGCTCTCTCTTACCCTGTTACAACAGATCTTTTCTGACAATCTTCTAAGTTGTCTTGGGCTGTTTCACTTTGTCTTGTGGGTTCTGCTATTATTTAGAGTCATTATTTAAAGGTATTTGAGGGATTTGGGGGAGAAATCAGGCAAGTCCCTGCCTTTACTCTGACCTCTTGGTTCTGCCTCCATCAATGCTTTTTGAATTGAAATTTATTGAATTGATTTTTCTGTAAATTCAACAAGCAATTATTAGCTACCTATCATTTATTAGACATTATGCTATGTGATAAGGCTATAAAACTAAAAGAAATATGACCTGAATACCACAATAAGCCTATATACAAAATAGATACAAAAAAAATGGTGATTTTGTGGAGGAAGGCACAAGTGGGTAAAGAGATCAGGACACACCTTATTTAACAAGTGGCCCTTGAACTGAGCTATGAAAAATGATGTGGATTCTAAGTAGCAGATGGTCATTTCAGGTATAGGAAATAGCCTGGGCAAAGATCCAGAGACAGAGATGAAAGTTGAAAATCATGGGTGAGTAAAAGCAAGAAGTCTTCTTTGGATAGAAAGAAGTGTGTGTGTGTGTGTGTGTGTGTGTGTGTGTGTGTGTGTAAAGAAAGGATAGAACTAGGCTGTGAAAAGAGTTTTAAATGTCAGAGGAGTTTGGATTCTATCCTAGATGAAATAGGGAAGCATTGAAATTTATTGAAAAAGGTGGTTAATATAGATGCTCACTCTGCTTCCGGACAATAACTTTGGGAACTCTGTGTAGGGTGAAGGAAAGAGAGGAGAGGCTTGAAGGAGAAAAATCATTATTTTCAGGCTGCTATTAGAATAGTTTCCCATAGCTGAGTGGGTGCGAGGGCTTGAACTAGAGCAGTGTCTGTGTTAATGGAATGAAACCAGCACAGACAGCAATTGATTAAGGACTATCCTCAGAGTGAAGGAGACCTGGGCTCTAGTGCTGCCAGTGACACATACTAGCATGGTCAACCTGCTCAAGCCACTTAATTTCTCAGTGACCCCAGGAAACTAAGGCTTTAAGTCATGGATAATTCATCTATTTGCATAAGGAAAGGGAGTTTCTAAGAGTATAGTTTCCTTTACTGATACAAGGAAAGGAAGAGAACCTCACTTTCCCCTAGAAAAAAGGGCCCAAAATAGAGCTTTCTTTCTTAGTAATGATATCTGAGTTCACTCTACTTAAATAACACGTGTAAGTTATGACTGTTTTGAAAGAGATGGCTTGAAAATAAATACCAAAGATGATGATAAAACAAAACAAGCATTGTTGTATTTATGAAATAATCCTAATACCAAGATGACATAGAGTTTCTGTAGTTGTAATGCTTCTCTCACTCAATAAGTAAAGAATAAGTTAAAAATGGAGAGTAATATTATGTATGTGTGTATACATACATATCTATATGACTATAGATATGTATGTATATATATTTATTAAATATCCTAGCATGAAAGGTTGCCAATATGCTGAGCTTTTATAATTTTGAAAACTAGTTCTCCTGGTTTCTTTTGTTCTTGATTTTTGTTGTTTGAGTTAAATCCAGTTCTCATTTTGAGCACTATTGGATGCTGCTGTGATGCACAAAAGGCTAACTACAATGAATCTTTGCACAAAATTCCCCTAAAATAGAAAAAAAAACCCTTAAACTTATTTGACAAATGATATTTCTCTCTCTCTCTTTGTCTCTTTGTCTCTGTCTCTCTGTCTCTAATTCTCTCTGTCCCTCTGACTCTTTCCCTCTGTCTTTGTCTGTGTCTCTGTCTCTCTGTGTATCTGCATATCTCTGTCTCTCTCTCTTTCTCTCTGTCTCTCTGTCTCTCTTGCTAATATGGCGGGAAAGTAGCTTACCTTGTGCAAAATTGTTTCAGACCAAAATATCACTGTTCTTACTTCACCTTTGAGGAGGTGAGTATCTTGTAGGGAAGAACATCACCCACACATATTACCATTTTACTAATTCAATGTATAGTGCAACATGTACTTAATGAAACCTCGTAGAAAACAAGTAATTTTTTTAAATGACATTTCAGATTTTCTTCCATTTTACAACAATTGGCTTTCCACATGATAATTCCCAACTCTGTCATTTCTTCTGCAATTTTCATACCTAGAATGCTCTCTCCATTTTATTTGCTACTATTCCTATCCATCACCTATTTCCAGATACACTTCAAAGTGTTAAATCCCAAAACTTTTCCAATTTATGGCTAAAATATCACTTTTGGAAAATAATCTCTAGTTAAATGCGCCCTAGGTTGATCAGCACTTACCTACTCTTGTTCACCATGTATAGGTCTGTAGTTATATAATTGATCTAATCTTCAATCTATCTTTTGTACTCTCTGATGGCCCTTCCTTTTACATTATTTTCACCATTACAATCTCCCCTAATCCCTGTTCCCTACTGTACAATTGTGAATTTCTTTTGTCACTAGAGTTACTAGTCTTGTCTAATGACAAGAAAAGACAATTGCAATGTTAGAGAAGTTGTGGTGAAACATGCATACGTGCATAAGCATTGTTCATGAAGCTGTAGATTGGTCCGACTCTGGGAAATCAATTTGCTCCTTTTTATCAAATACTGCAAAATACAATTTCATCATGTAGTCAATAATCAAAAGAAGACAACAAAATCTTTGAAATAGCAAATTAAATTGAATTTTCATGCCCAAATGCAGTTCTGTTGGGGCAGCAATTCACTCCTCTACTGTTGGAAAACAGATCTTATTCCTTAAATCTTAATCAATCTAGGATTAGAATCCAGTGAGTCTCCTCTCACAAAAACTTCATAAGCAGCAAAACTGAAAAAAAGAAGAGGAAACATTTCTGGTACTGTAATTTAAAATTATATGTTTCTGGAGAATGATGTCATGCCTATCATCAATTTAGTAGATATACACTAAAAATTTATTATTGAGATAATTAAGAAAACCTTAATTTTAATTGAGACTAATTGGAAGAAGCATTGTATATTAATGGGTCAAATGATAAAACTAACATGTGTTACCTTATATACAGTTTCCGTGATTGTAAAAACTCACATATTTGCAAAAAACCAACAGTTAGGGCTACCCACTTAGTACTAAAATGAAATTAGTATTTCCATCTTCAATTTAACACGTACATTAAAGTATCTTTAAAAATCTTATCTGAGTACATTGTTGGTGGAGTTGTGAAATGATCCAAACATTCTGGAGAGCAATTTGGGGCTACGCCTAAAGGGCTATAAAATTATGCATATCCTTTGACTCAACTATACTACTTCTAGGTATGTATCCCAAAGAAATCATAAAAATGGACAAAGGACCCACATGTACAAAAATATTTATAGCAGCTCTTTTTGTGGTGGCAAAGAATCAGAAATTGAGGGATGCCCATCAATTAAGGAATGGCTGAACACATTGTATATGAATGTAATGGAACACCTTTGTGCTATAAGAAATGATGAGCAGGCAGAATTAAAAAAAAAACAACTTGGAAAGACTTACATGAACTGATGCAGAGTGAAATGAGCAGAATCAGGACAACATTGTACTCAATAACAGCACATTATGGGATGATTGACTTTGATAGACTTGGCTTTGATAGACAGTTAAGAGTCTGTCTCACACAAGCCTGATGCTCTCAGGCTCTCAATCCATAGGTTCAGTTAGAGGCCATGGACTTGGGTATATCATCCACAGCAGAGAGAACAAGGACATATACCCTATCAGGAAGTGTATACCCAATTTTCTCAATCTCTCAGTGCTAGGGAATTGGGAAAACTGCAGGTGATTTTTGGTTCCCTGAAGCTTACTTATTCCTTTCTTTCTCCTGGATCCTTCTTCATGGAGCCTACAAGGAAAAGTTAGAACAGCGAAAAACATCTTAGTATGTTCTAGAGGTTTTGTGATTGATTTTTTTATAGGTTTTTTTTATATAATGGCATTTTTAAATTTTTTTTTGTTTTCAACATTTACTTCCACAAGATTTTGAGTTCCAAATTTTCACCCCATCTCGCCCCTCCCCCCCATGCCCAAGATGGCATGCATTCGGAATACTCCTTCCCCTAGTCTGCCTTCCCTTCTATCTCTCCCCCCTTTCTTTTATCCCCTTCCCCTTCAATTTTCCTGTAAGGCAGGATGGATTTCTGTACCCCATTTCTTGTACTTCTTATTTCCCAGTTAGTGTGAAAACATTTTTTTGAACATGTGTTTTTAAAACTTTGGGTTCCAAATTTTCTCCCTTCCTCCCTCCCCACCCACCCTCATTGATAAAGCAAGCAACTAAATATAGGTTATATATGTGCAGTTATGCAAAACACTTCCATAGTAGACATGCTGTGAAAAACTAACTCTATTTCCCTTAATCCTATGCCACCCCTCCATTTATTCTATTCTTTCTTTTGACCCTGACCCTCCTCAGAAGTACTTGCTTCTAATTACACCCTTTCCCAATCTGCGCTCCTCTCTATCATCCCCCTACTCTCTTGTCCCCTCCCCCCCCATTTTCCTGTAGGGTAAGACAGATTTCAATACCCAGTTGAGTGTGTATGTTATTCCCTCCTTAAGTCAAATTCTATGAGAATCAGATTCACTCATTCCCTTTCACCTTCCCCTGTTTCCCCTCCACTGTAAGAACCTTTTTTTTGTGGGTTTTTTTTGTGAGATAATTTACCCTGTTCTACCTCTCCCTTTCTCCTTCTCCTAGTATAATACTCTCTCACCCTTTAATTTTATTCTCCAGATATGAGCCCTTCATTTTCAACTCACCCTGTGACCTCTATCTGTCTATGTCTATACATACGTACATATAATTTTTTCCCCTCCAGCTACCCTAATACTGACAAAGGTCTCATGAGTTACAAATATCATCTTTCCATGCAGGAATATAAACAGTTCAACCATAATAAGTCTCTTGTGATTTTCTCTTTCCTGTTTACCTCTTCATGTTCCACCTGAGTCTTGTATTTGAAAATCAAATTTTCTATTCAGCTCTGGTCTTTTCATCAAAAATGCTTGAAAGTCCTCTATTTCACTGAATGACTATTTTTTCCCCTGCAGTATTATACTCAGTTTTGCTAGGTAGGTGATTCTTGGCTGTAATCTTATGTCCTTTGCCCTCTGGAATATTATATTCCATGCCCTGCAGTTCCTTAATATAGAAGCAACTAAATCTTGTGTTATCCTGATTGTGTTTCCACAATACTTGAGTTGTTTCTCTCTGGTTGTTTGTAATATTTTCTCCTTGACCTGGGAACTCTGGAATTTGGCTACAATATTCCTAGGAGTTTTCCTTTGGGGATCTCTTTCAGGAAGAGATCAGTGGATTCTTTCAATTTCTATTTTGTCCTCTGCTTCTAAAATATCAGGGCAGTTTGCCTTGATAATTGCTTGAAAGATGATGTCTAGGCTCTTTTTTTTTTATCATGGCTTTCAGATAGTCCAATAATTTTAAAATGCTCTCTCCTGGATCTATTTTCCAGGTCAGTCATTTTTCCAATGAGATATTTCACATTGTTTTCTAATTTTTCATTCTTTTGGATTTGTTTTACAGTGCCTTGATTTTTCATAAAGTCACTAACTTCCAATTGCTCTATTCTAATTTTTAAGGAAGTATTTTCTTCAGTAAGCTTTTGGACTTCCTTTTCCATTTGGCCAATTTTGCTTTTTAGGGCATTCTCCTCATTGGCTTTTTGGACCTCTTTTGCCATTTGGGTTAGGCCATTTTTTAAGGTGTTATTTTCTTCAGTATTTTTTGGGGTCTCCTTTAGCAAGCTGCTGACTTGTTTTTCATGATTTTCTTGCATCACTCTCATTTCTCTTCCCAGTTTTTCCTCTACTTCTCTTACTCACTTCTCAAAATCCCTTCTGAGCTCTTCCAAGGCCTGGGACTGATTCATATTCTTCTTGGGGGCTTTGGATGTAGGATCATTGGCTTTGTTGTCTTCTTCTGGTTGTATGTTTTGAACTTCTTTGTCACCAATGTAAGATAATATAGTCTGGCTCTTTTTGCATTGCTTACTCATGATCCTGGACAATTACTTGAGTTTTAAACTCTTTGTTAAGGTAAAAGTCTGCTTCCAATGTGGAGAATGTACTGTCCCAAGCTTTGGGGGTTTGTATGGCTGTTTTCAGGGATACTTCTAGGGACCCAAAAATTTTCAGTTCTTCCAAGGTGCTATGATAAGGAGTGAGGTGTTTCCTCTCCACCACTACAACAAGCTCCACCACACCAGCATTATTACCAGCCCCAGGACTGCCCCTCAGAACTGTGACCCAGATACAAGCACCAGTAAAGCAAGAGATTCCTGCCTCAGCACTGGCAAAGAGATCCCTGCAATCCTCCTCTGATCAGCCACTGGATTCCCCCTCAGTCTGTGGGCTGGAAGCTCAGGAAGCAGCCACAGCCCTGGGGGTGGCTGAGACCTAGCTCTTTCTCTCACTGCAGTCACAGTTGTTTTTGGCGTTTGTGGGTTGAGAAGTATGGAAATCACCACAGCTGCCTGTGATTCAGTCCTCTAAGGCCTGCTCCAGGATAGCTGTGGTCTGCACCCCCACCCCCCGCACTGTGCTCCTCTCCTTGCCCAGCACGATATACCTTTCTGATCAAGCATCCAGGCTGTCTTTGGCTGGAAGTTTGTTTCACTCTGTCTTTTTCTGGGTTCTACTGCTTTAGAATTTGTTTAGAGCCATTTTTATAAGTATTTGGAGGGGTTTGGGGAGAGAGCTCAAGCAAGTCACTGCTTTCCCTCTGCCATCTTTGCTCCACCCCCCCATTAAGGAGTTTTGAAAAACCTCCTTACAACCCTGGTCATTCCCTTCCCTTGAGTCAATAGGATATCTCAGTGCTGTTTGCAAATTTTTAACTGTTAATGATGAAATGCCGATTCTCCTTGGAAAGTAATTTAGAAATGCATTCAACAAAATTGAAGTCATCTAATTGGTAATGGGTTTGTTTTAGGTTTCAGATTGGTAAACTTTTTGTATCAGTTATGTTAAGCAATTTTTCATAATTGGTTACAGCTAAAACAATTTGGCTATTTTTGGCTATTGTGTAAACTTGCCAAAAAGTTTGTTTGGGTTATGGCTTGCTGAGAATTTCAAGTACATTGAAATAATCTCTAACAATTGGTTTTTTACACCAGAACAAATTTCAATTTGAGATACAAATCCTGGAAAAGATTTTTCCTAAGCTGTAATTAGTGAAACTTGCTATTTGAGGTAAAAGCCCATGGGAGAGTAAATGATTTTATTTTGATCTGTTTAATTGATTATAATAATCCATCAATAATCAATAATCCACCATCTCAAAGAAATGCCACAGGATACTCAGAAAATGTGATATAGGTGGGAGGTCTGCATCAGGGAAAAGCTGAGATTACAATTTTAGCCTCAGTCTAAGATGGTATCCTCTTGGCTCAGTTCCCCATTGTGTTCCTTTGAAAAGGAATATTATCCACCTGGCTATTCCTGAGTATGGCTATAAGGTGAAATTGATACTGTATGGTTGGAAAACTGAATTATTTTAATTCAAACAGAGCTAAGGATATTTTAGCCTGTCATATTTAGGCCTTAGATCTTGTCCCTGCTTTTTCCTATTATAGCAAATTTCTATAATCAGAGCAAGTGGTCAGTAAAAGATATAAGCACAATGCAAGTGTGTGAGATCTTGATGTTTTGAACTTAATATGTAGTATACATATTACACCAAATAACTGAAATTAAATCAGAAACATTTTTTTAGAGGGAGGTAACCTATTTGGCCTAATCATTACTTAAGCATCCTCTCAAGACGTTTGTTATAATTGAAGTAAAAGTCAATGTCTGTCAAATTCATTTGTTTAACTATTGAACCCAGGGGTGGAAAATTTCTCCCTGTAAAAATAGTTGCTTAAACTTTTGAGAAAGTAACAAGATCAAATAATCCTGCCTGTCAAATGTAAATGATTTCAATGGGGCTCTTACACTTTTATTTCTACCTATATTTGGGTCCTGTAAATTTGTTTGTTAGATTTGTTTCTTCCAGACTACAAGCTATTCACCTCCAGTTGGTAGCAAACAATGGGTACCAGCCAATGTCTCCCACCCCATCATCCCCTGGATGTAGCCTATGCTCAATTCCAGTCAACCTCCTTTTTCGAATCCCCTCAAGGCAGGGACAGCTCTATGCCCCTTGCCACCAGGAAGCAGATTCAGAAGCCAAGAACTTCACCCCTTATCTCAAAAGATTTTGGGTCCCAGTTGTTTGAGGGGGGAATGGTGGGGATAAGATCTGGACTTCTAAAGTAAAAGATCATGTCTTGGGATCTGTACCCCAAAAAGGAAAAGCCCTGGACTTTCCCACATGGTCAAGTCTCTGACATTCACCTGAGGCTATAATCTACTCAACTGGCCTTTCATTGTGGCTATGCCCAATCTCCCAATTCTATTCTCTCACATCCTAATTGACTCTGGCCACTTCTCATGCTTAATCCTATCTAGACTCCATTCTTCTTTGGCCATGTGGTCTAGGTCCCTGATGTTCTGTTATCTCACAGTTACCCTAGCTTACTGGTACTCCAATCCAGATCCTCCCAGACCCCTCTTCACAGTCAACTCAGACTACTTGACCACTCCTAGATCCCTCCCACAGTCTTTCTGGATCCATCTTGGCCTTCATTAAGGTGTTCAGATTCTTAAAATCTGGCCAATAGTACAGACCCAATAGGAATCTCGCTTACCCCAGTAAGTGTTCTTATAAACTTTGTCTTTGGCTGAAAAAAAATCCTATCTGGAGAAAGGTGTGATAAGTATCATTCCTAGTGAGGTTACTTACATCAATGTTTTGGAGTTGTGTATTTTGCTTTCATTCCAGTGTTTAAAAACAGCAACTTTATCAGTTGCACAAAGGATATACATATTTAGTAGTAATGATATACTCTATCTGGTTGGAATTAATATACCATATACAAACTTGTACACCAGTAGCAAGTCCACTATGACAATTGTAAAATAGCATTATGAGAAATTACCTGCCCTTCACTCAACTGTCCTTGTTGAAACAAACAAACCAAGAAAATAGCAGGAGCACAATTATTCAAAAGGCTCTAAAATGGGCAATGTAACTTCTGTCAGGATTAAGAAGATTTAAGGTACAGAGCAATTGTAGATCAAGGTAATGATAATATTAAACAGTTTAGGCATTTTAGGGTAGAGGCAAATGCTCAAGTTCTAGCCACTGCATCCTTGTAAAGGGCAATTTTGCCAGTCATCTGTGATGACAGCACTTGAGAGTGAAACCATTGCCTCCCTTATTGATCTAATACTGCAAAATTTATATGATTTATAGTTTTCTCAATCATAAGAATGATGTGATGGATTATAGGATCATAGATTTAAAGCTAATGGGATGTCAGTGATCTTCTATTCCGACCTCCTCACTTTACACATAAGGAAACCAAAGCCAAAGGAGATTAAATAATTTCCCAAGGTTATAAAGATATTGTAAGAGTGAATATTCTTTCCATTGTACCACATTGTCTCCTAAGGAAAACATCATTAAAAAAGTCAGAACTTTGACCAATGCACTTACCAGTCCTTTAGAGGACTGAAATTATAACCTATTTCCCACCTTTTGACAGAGATGTCATGGACAACTGGCTAAAAAAATTATACATATATGTTGCCATACATGAAAAGTGTACTTAAAAAAAAACAACTGGATCCCTTCACACATTTTATGAACCAGTCAAATTGTTCTATTCTCATCTTCCATCTCTTGACATTTTCATTGGCCATCCCCTAATCCTGAAAAGTACTTTCTCCTCATCTCTGCCTGTTATAGTTGTTATCTTCCTTAGATACAGCTTTAGGGAGCTCTCTGGGACAGAGCCAAGATGACAGAGTAAAAGCAGTGACTTGCTCGAGCTCTCTTCCAAACCCCTCCAAATACCTGTAAAAAAAAATGGCTCTTAACAAATTCTAGAGCAGCAGAACCAACAAAAAGACTTCCAGCCCAAGACAACCTGAATGGTTGATGGGAAAGATCTATTGCACCAGAATGGGAGAGGAGCATAGTTCAGTGTGGACCTTGCAGGCAAAGACTGGGCCCTAGAAATCCTAGAGCAGACCTCAAGGGACTGACTCACAGGCAGCTGTGGCAGTTTCCAGAATTCTCAACCCACAAATCACAAAGACAACTTAGAAGGTCAGCAGGAAAGTTCTGTCAGACCTCAGTGAGAGAGGAGCTTGGTCCAGTCCCTGTCCTGGAAGTTTAATAGTCAGGTAATTGGCTGGGAACATGAGCAAACAGTGCAAAAAAAGTCAGACTATAGAATCTTACTTTGGTGACAAAGAAGATCAATACATACCCTCAGAAGAAGATAGCAAAATCAAAGCTCCTACATCCAAAGCCTCCAAGAAAGATATTAATTGGTCCCAGGCCATAGAAAAGCTCAAAAAAGGATTTTGAGAACAAGTAAGAGAAGTAGAGGAAAAACTGGGAAGAGAAATGAGAGTGATATGAGAAAATTATGAAAAACAAGGAAAGAGCTTGCTAAAGGAGACCCAAAAAAATATTGAAGAAAATAACACCTTTAAAAATAGCTTAACCCAAATGGCAAAAGAGGTCCAAAAAAAACCAAATGAGGAGAAGAATGTCTTAAAAAGCAGAATTGCCCAAATGGAAAAAAAAAAGTCCAAAAGCTCATTGAAGAAAAAACTTCCTCAAAAATTAGCATGGAGCAAATGGAAGCTCATGAATTTATGAGGAATTGTAAAACAAAACCAAAAGAATGAAATAGAAGACAATGTGAAATATCTCATTGGAAAAACAATTGACCTGAAAAATAGATCCAGGAGAGATCATTTAAAAATTATTGGACTACCAGAAAACCATGATCAAAAAAACAGCCTAGACATCATCTTTCAAGAAATTATCAAGGAAAATTTCCCTTATATCCCAGAACCAGAGGATAAAATAGAACTGGAAAGAAACCTCCTGAAAGAGATCCCCAAAGGAAAACTCTTAGGAATATTGTAGCTAAATTCCAGAGTTCTCAGGTCAAGGAGAAAATATTGCAAGCAGCCAGAAAGAAACACTTCAAATATTGTGGAAACCCAATCAGCTTCTACATTAAGGGACCAGAGGTCTTAGAATATGATATTCTGGAGGTCAAAGGAGCTAGTATTACAACCAAGAAACACCTACCCAGCAAAACTTAGCATAATCCTTCAGGGAAGAAAAGGGACCTTCAGTGAAATAGAGGTCTTTCAAGCATTCCTCAGGAAAAGACCAGAGATGAATAGAAAATTTGACATTCAAACACAAGACTCAAGAGAAACAGAAAGAGAAATCATAAGAGACTTATTAAGGTTGAGCTGTTTACATTCTTACATGAAAAGATGATATTTGTAACTCAGGAGACCTTTATCAGTATTAGAGTAGTTGGAGGAAAAATATGTGTATCCATGTATGTATGTATAGATAGATATTTAGATAGAAAGAGAGCACAGGGTGAGTTGAAAACAAAGGGATGATATCTGGAGAATAAAATTAAAGGGTGAGAGGATTATACTGGGAGAAGGTAGAATGGGGTAAATTATCTCACATGAAGGAGACAAGAAAAAGCTTTTACAGTGGAGGGGAAGTGGGCGGTAGGTGAGAGGAAATGAGTGAATCTTACTCTCATCATATTTGGCTTAAGGAAGGAATAACATATACACTCAATTGTGTATGGAAATCTATCTTACCCTACAGGAAAATAGGTGAGAAGGGGATAAGAGAGTAGGGGGATGATAGAGGAGAGGGCAGATTGGGGAAGGGTTTGATCAGAAGCAAACACTTTTGAGGAGGGACAGGGTCAAAGAAGACAATAGAATAAATGGGGTGTGGGATAGGATGAAGGGAAATATAGTTAGTTTTTCACAACATGACTATTATGGGAGTGTTTTGCATGACTACACATATATAACCTGTATCGAGTTGCTTGCCTTCTCAATGGGGGTGGTTGGAGAGGTAGGGAGAGAATTTGGAACCCAAATTTTTTAAAACAAATGTTAAAAATTGTTTTCACATGCAGCTGGGAAATAAGATATATGGGCAATGGGGTATAGAAATCTATCCTGCCCTATGGGAAAATAGAAGGGGAAGAGGATAAGAGAGTTGGGGGTGGTGATAGAAGGGAAGGCAGATTAAGGAAAAGGGTATTCAGAATGCACACTGTCTTGGGGTAGGGGTAGTGGAGAGATGGGGAGGAAATTTTGGAACTTAAAATCTTGTGAAATGAATGTTGAAAACTAAAAAGTAATGATTTTTTTAAAAAGGCAGCTGTAGCACTATCTTCTATTTAACCTTCCTGATCAATCTCACAATTTTTAATGCTGTCCCTCACTAACTCCCTTATAATGAATTATCTTGTATTTATTCTGTACACACACACACACACACACACACACACACACACTATATGTATAGATCTATCTATCTATCTATCTATCTATCTATCTATATATATACAATTGAAGTTTTCCACATAAAATGGAAGCTCATTAAGAGTAGGGATTATTTCATTCATTGTATGCCTAGCACTGAACATGCTGCCTGGTATATTGAAAGGATACAAGAAATGCTTGATTAATATTTTGCTGGGAACAAGAAAGTTTATGCATGTATATGTGTGTGTATGTGGTCATTTGGCAGTACTGATATGTTTTTTAAAAAGAGTACAAAATAATATTATTTTGGTCTGGACACTATGACTTTATCAGTATAGAGAATTCCTAATTAGGAAATTCCCTCTAGTAATTCATACCTACAATTCTTCTGTAACTTACAGTCTCATAGAGTTACTTAGGGACACTGAAAGGTAGTGATTTATACAAGGTCCCAAGGTCCCACAGACAGTATCAATCAATAAGTTAGCCATCCAATAAACATTTTTAATATATCTTTTCTATACCATCCATTATTCTGGGCAGGGGGGATACAAATAGAAAAGGAGAAAATCCCTATCTTCAAGAAGCTTGTATTTTTTTGGTGATTAGACAACACATTCACAGATAAGCATATACAGAATGCATAACCAAAATAAAATCAAATTAATCTTTTCAAGAGGTGAGGAAATCATATTTAAGAGATAAGGAAAAGCTTCTTGAAGGAAGTAGCACATGACCTGAGTTTTGAGGAAAGCCAGAAATTCTAAGAGGCAAAGGAAAGGGAAAAAAAAAGTATTCCAGGAATGGACATGATTCTACACAATTTATTCCTTTAAATGTAGGAAGAAACAGTGTCACATTAAAGAGGAATAGCTTGGCTGGTATGTAGATAGTGGCAGATGGAGCAATGTGTAATCAGTAGTTATGAGAGGTGCCATTTGAAACCAAGTTTATGGTCTCAGATTCTAGCCCTCTGTCCCAATACTATACTGTCTCTCATAAAATAATAACAAAATAACAATAAATTCACTTTTTACATCTACCCCTTTTACAAGTTTGATGTCCATATAACTGACTCCTAATTCTGTTCATGTATATTTACCCTTATTGGGTTTTTGCACATATAATAAAAATTATCTTCTCTCTAACTAAACAGGTCAGAAGAAACTTTTTGGCCATCTTCCTAAATCTAAAGTACATGAGTTGCTGGAACTAACAGATTTGAGGGCTTAGTAGATGATACAGAAAGAAACTGTGAGCAACTATAATGAGCCATGTTTTCATAACAATTGAACCTAATAAAATTTTTATTTGGTTTTGACTACATTCCCTGTCTGTTGTTACTTTTACAGTGCTGAACTGAAGTAAATAACAACATTTTATTTAAAAAAATATCCATTTCAGGAAGGAGTAAAAGTAGAGATGCTATTTTTTTTAAATTATATCCTAAATTATTGCTAATAGTAAAAGCTAGAGCAAGAATAACACTGAAAAGCTTTTATGATACTGGAGTAGGATAACATGTTGAGCTTTATTAAAATGTGTGACTCATCAGGACAGGGAATAATTTGTGCCTTTCCAGCCTCACTGATGTTGAATTTTAAAGCTAATTGTAATGGCCTAAATGTTGGATGGGGATGATGAAAAGGCCAGCTGTGTGTCTCAATACCTCATTAGGAAGCTGGTTCTTAGGAGCAGAAGGAGATCAACTCTAAGAAGTTTGACAAAGTCAATGTGAAGACAGCTTCAGTGCCTCCTTTGTGAGGATATTTAACAAAAACCTAGTGGGTGCTCTTTATGTATAGGGAAAAGAAAAAAAATCTGCATTTAAGATTTTGGAGGAATTGCATGTCTTTGTCTACTGCCTTGCCTTTGGGAAGGATTGCCTGATCAGAGAAAAGGGAATCAAATGATGGATTTTGATTTTTCTTTTATTTTTAAAAGAATGGAATGCTTTGTAATAAATCAAGAGATGCCAAATCTTCCAGTACTAGAATCTGAAGGTAGAGGAAAATGGCTAAGGTAGTGCATAGCTATATAAGGATTTCTGAAGCCCTTCCTCCTTTCCCCAAGCTATGCTGTGGGTGTACTATACCTTTATTCTAAACTCAGTGCATCTGTTTCTACACAAACTCAATTTAATTCAATATAACAAGATTTTATTAAGAATTTACTATGTGCTGGGCACTGGGGAAATAATTCCTGCCCTCAAGGCATTTACATTCTATTTATATTGCATTCCTGTAATAAACAACATATCACCTTTCCCTCCTGTCTCAGAGTAATTTTCCTTCTGTCTAAAATTATTACTTTTAACTGTATCCTTTGTCTAAGAAGGAGGAAATTTTTCCTTTTCCTTTAGAACAGAAGCTCTTAATCTCTTTAGTGTCCTGGACCTGTTGGGAAGTTAGATGACCCATTCCCAAAATAATGTTTTTAAATGCATAAAATAAAATACATAGGATTATGAAGAAAACTAAAAGTTAGTAAAAAAAATATTTCTGTACCTAATTTTATGGAACCTCTGAAATCCAAGAATCCTCTTGGGTGATGATGGTAGTGGTAGTAGTAGTAGTTGTATGCTAATTTAATCTACCTTGAACACCATTGTCAGCCTATCAATCCTTTGCTCACTCCAATGACTCATTATTCTCTACCCTCATCAAAGTAAACTGTCTTGCCTGACTTTAAAATCTCTTCATAGTTTGAACCTAAACTAAGTATCCAGCATAATTACTCATCACTTCCCACAATGTGCCCTCTCTTCCACATTTTTCCCTAATTAGAATAGAAGTTCTTTGAAAGCAAGGATTGTCTTGTACTTGTGTTATGTTCCCAGCTCATAACCAAATATTTGAAACATAACCCCACTTTTCCCCAAGTACATCATGGTCATTCTCTCTACTATTGTTCATATTGCTCTCTTTACCCAGAATAAATGATTTCCCCTCCACCTGTACAAATCTCAACCATTTTAGGCCTATATAATGTCCCATTAGTCTGTGAAGTCTTCTCTCTATACTCCAAGATTCCAAGGTCTTCCTCTCCTCCAGGTTTTCACAATATTACAGCCTGTTGCACGCATTTTAACACCAAATGCTATTCTATCTAGCATGTTAAGTTATTGCTGCACATATCAGTGTTCATTTTACCCCATCCTCTAACTATCCTGTAAGCTGCTTGAAAGCAAAAACCAGTTCCTATATTTCTATGTCCAGTCATGCAGCCAGCAAAGAGCTGAGCACATAATTCACTCATCCAATATTGGTTTCTTGGTTGATTGATTAAGATGATTCATCACAGAGCAGTATGTTTTAGAACAAGAAGGGACAGGACTGCCAGCCTCAAGTCTAGCCAAAAACATGGATCAGAGGCTCCTGGTAAGGAACTTAACAATCTAATGAATAAAGAAGTGTGTACAAATCCTGGGGTGGAAGTTTAAGGACAGGGCTTTCATTAACTTTATCTTACTGATACACATCACAGAATGACAACTATAGTAGATAGAGAGCTGGTCTGGAATCTGGCATGCTTAGAGTCATAGATACTTGGTTTTGGGACATGTAATAATTGCATGTTCCTGGGCACATCATAACCTTTCTGAACTTCAGACTCTTCAACAATATAAGGGATCACAATAGTTGTAATAGCTCATGAATGTTGAGAGGCTCAAATGAGATCATCCATAAACAGTGCTTTCCAAACTTCCAACCGCTTTACAAATGTGAGTTACTGTTATTTGGCTGTGTGGGTGTTTTCACTGATGTTTTACAAATGAGGATACTGAGGCTTAGAAAGTTTCAGTAACTTTGCCCTGTTAACATGGTTAATTGGTGACTGAATCAGGGCTCTGAATCCATGTCTTCTGATACTCTAGCATTGCTTTTCCCTCCACTATACCATGATGCTTTTATAAATCTACTCTACAATGCAACTGCCGCTGCTAGTTTGTAGCTGATCAATGATTTCCTTGGTGAGGAGAAGTTAAGGTGAACAACGTCTCTCTAGTGATCCAATTTAGCACCTGCTCTACAACTTAGTCTTAGGTGTTGCCTAGGGGCACTGAGAGTTTAAGAGAGCCACATAGCCAGTAGAGATTAGAGGGAGGGCTTGAATCCAGCCTTCTTGATTCTGAGGCTGCTCCTCAATTCATTCTGCAGCACTGCCTCTCCTAATATTGCTATTACTGATGATATTGATGATAAAATTTAGATAAAGCTATATATCTAATTTTATTGTTATACTTTTAATGACTAAATTGTGCCAAGATAAGTTGTTTTTATATTGTTTTTTCATAAAGCTGTCAGCTAATTTTGGTTGTTCTTAATACACTCAAATAATATACATCTAATCTTAATAATATACACTTAATCTTAATATTTTATTCTTTATTATTGTTAATATAGAAATCTTAACTAGAAGTTAAGAATATTTCTAGGTCTAGAAATATCTTTGGTTTTCTTCTCAACTTTGGGCATTTCATGAAATCTCTCTCAAATTAAAGTTCTTTGTATTTGAATCCTTCAAAGGCTCTGTGATTTTTTTTCAGTGTATGAGTGCTTTCATTACCCATCAGATTGCCATCCCTGTGTGGATAGATCCATGAGTTTAGGGGTCCAAAAGGGATCATCACCTGGTAGACAACTCCTTGTTCGGGTGCTTTGTTCAAAGTAATTTGACTGGTTGTTATAAGAGAATCAGACAGATTATTGCCAGGCCCATACTGCAAGCCTTTTTTGATTGGTCAGACAGTCAAGAACTTAGTCTTTCATAGACTTTGAAAAACCAGAGTAACTTTCATGCTATAAAGAGTTTCAGAATAGGACTTAAATGGAAGAGTTTCTTTGTAACAGTGGTAAAACAGTCAGAGAAAAGCTGTCACCTAGTTGAAATCTCAGTTTAAAAGATTACATCTAGATGCTACTTTATGATCTATCTACAAAGTGCTCTACACACACACACACACATCTGTGAGTTAGGGGTTGCCTAGGGGCATTATTATTGAGTCCATTTTACAGTGGAATAAAATGAGGCTAAGAAAGATTAATTGACTTGTCCAAAGTTACACAGGTAGCAGGCAGAACTAGATACAGGCCTAGATACTCTAAGCACAGCAGACTTTGCATGATCACTTAACTAACAGAGTTAATCCTAGGCAAAACTGGGAAGAAGTCATTTGCCTCCAAAGTTCTTTCCTTTCCTTTAGCATCTTTTCTTTTGTCTAGGTGGTTCTCAACTCTCATTGTCTCTCCCATTACCACCCCACCCCGACCATTCCAAGTGCTCTTACATCATCTCCACGCTCTATTTTATCAGGAGAAAAAAAGTGCAGATCTTAAAAGTCAACAACGCCTTAAGGTGAACTAATGCACTGTTAAACCTACGGAGTACTTGGATTTTAAAGGAATGAATCACCAATGGCAGCACCAGGGGGTAGGAATTACTTGGGGACAGTGAGACCCTGCTACTACCCATCAAATCAAATGATATTCGACCTTTGCTTAAGATCTACCCTTATTACTAACAATAATGATAATTAGATAGTTCTTGCCATATTGTTTCTGGGAAACACATTATTCAGCTTGGCCATGGACCAGACCACATCTACATTAGAATAATGTATCACAACTTTGGCTCAATATAGTTGGTCAGCAAAGTGTCCCTGCCAACCCTCCTAGGAAGTGGAAACTGGGTGTTACCACAAGTTCCTTCCTGTCTGAATAAAACTTGCCCAGTTAGGCCAAGCATCAGGTAAAAACACATTTCTTTTGTTCCTTCTCAGTTTAGTAGCTTTCAAATTGAGGAGAGCATGACTTGTTCTTGACAAACAGGCCGCTTGCTCTGTACTCTAAGTCTAGTTGCGCCACTATGTCCTTCGTAGTGATGACTCACCTGACCTTGGTTGATGAGAAAAAATGTTAATTAAGAAAAAAGCAGGACTGGTTCTAAAAGCAAACAAATCATAAACCATATGAGGAGCAGTAGCCTTTTAATAGCTGCCCTCTTGTACCTAGCTAAGGTAAAACAGTAAGATATTGGACTTGGCACCAGGAAGGCCTGGCTCCAATCTGTCTCAAATACTTACTAGCTGTGTAACGCTGAGAAAGTCACTTAACCTCTCTTAGACTCAGTTTTCCCCTCTGTAAAATGGGGATAATAATAGTACCTACCTCATAGTATTATGATGTTGTTTAAATAAGTTAACCCATCTAAAGTGTTCTGCAAATCTTAAAGTGCTCTATAAGTGATAGCTTTAGGTGGAACTATTTTAAATGTCATGGGGAAAAAAGAAGAGGGGCTCAATTCCAGGTGTCAATGAATTTATATGATTTGGGGAGACAAGTCATATTCACACATGAAACAAGGAAAGGATCACCTTATATCTTGGGAAGAATAGGACAAGAGTAATGGATAATAAAGAGAGAGTAGAATCACTTAACTTCTACTTTGATTCTGTTTTCTCTTACTGAGAATGATGAAAGGATAAAATAAAGATAGTCAAGAGCAAAACCTAATGTGAGGAGATAGTAGAAAGTTGAAGTGCTATAAATGAATCCCAGTTACCTGGTCAGACTCTTGAAGAACCTAAATTACTAAATCATTGTCAATGACCTTTGAGGAATCATGGGAAAGAGAAGAGGCACTATGGGACTAGAAGAAAGCAAATATCTTGAATTTTTAAAGATGAAGTAATTGGAAAACTTTACATTTATGAGCTTTGTGGCAATTCCTGGGGGAAAAAAATAACAGACTGCATTATTAAAGTCATTTTAAAAAATGATTATTTTCAAGAAAGAGAAATCATGTCACTAATAGCCAGCATGGATTCAATAAGAACAGGCCAAGGCAAATGACCTATATATTGGCTACAAGAATAGTAACAAATCAGGAGAATACTGTAGAAATTGAATACCTGGGTACTTAGTAGAACCATGAGTAGGAGAAACCATTCCTCCCTGCATCAAACTCAATTGTGGAAGAAAAGCATGGTTCAGAGGCATAGAAGAAAGTGTAGGGAAGGTACTATGGCATGAAGGATTATAGTAATGATGATAACAATAGCAGTAGTAGTGAACATAGCTACATGGTAGGAGATAGCACTTTAAAGTTTGAAAAGTATTTTACATACATTTTCTTATTGTCTTCCCAACTCTTTGTCATCATTGTTCAGTCCTTTCAGTCATGTCTGACTCTCTGTGACCCCGTTTGTGGGTCAAAGATCCTAGAATGGTTTGCTGTTTGCTTCTGCAGTTCATTTTACAGATGATGAACTGAAGCAAACGGGATAAGTGACTTGCCCAGGTTCACATAGCTAGTAAGTGGCTGAGGCAAGATTCAAACTCACAAAGATCAGTCTTCCTGACTCCAGGCCCAGTGCTCTATCCTCTGTGCCACCTAGTTGCACCAACCCTTTGAGTAGATTCTATTATTCTCTCCATTTTATGGTTGGGAAACATTAAAGCTGAGACAGATTAAGTTGCTCAGGGTCACATAGCCAATATGTGAGAAAACTGAAACCCAGGTCTTCTTGACTCTAATTCCAGGGCTCTTTACACTATTCTAGGGCAGCTAGGTGGCACAGTGGAAAGAGTGTCAGGACTGTAGTCAGGAAGACAGTTTTGAAAGTAATATTTAGAATTTATTATACACTTTTCAAAAAAGTAAACTGTGTGAAATGTAGATTCAGGATCTTATAATCTTTTTTTTAAAATTCTGCTATGTGCAAGAAAATGTTTTTGAGGGTGTTTATGTTCAGAATTTAAAAATAACTTTATTTTAAAATAAAGAAATATGTATTAGAAGAAATACTGAAATCAGACCAATTGGTCACTCTGACAGTATTCTAAGAATGTAGGGATAAAGGACTGGGCATTTTAGCACTCTGAAAAGAGTACCAGAATAGGAATCAGTACACATGACTTCTAGTCTGAGTTCTGCAACTAGTTAGCAATGTGATCTTGATAAGTTATTTAATCTCTTTGAATCTCAGCTTCATCTTCTGAAAAATGAAGGCAGCAGACTAGATAATCAGTAATCATCCTAATGCTTCAGGAATGCTATGATTTTACTGTATGTTGGAGGTGTTGGAGAAAACAACAGAAGGGATATATGTCAGAGACTTTTAGAAAGAAAAATCAGGACTTTGTCACTGGGGATAAGGGAGATGGATGAATCAAAGATGACTGCAATGACTGGTGTCATTGTCTCAGAGTGGGAGAAAAAGTAGAATGAAGTCCTATCCTTTATTAAGCATCTTGGAGGGGAGAAATGGAAAGGTATCCCCATATAAAGTTCCCTCCCTAGTGAAAACTAATGCACACATGTAACAAAAAGGATAATTTGGTAAAAAAAAAATACACTGTGTTTGCAAACCTTTCCATCATACAGACAAATCCTTAGTTTTACAATTTAATTATGTGTGTCCTTCTACTCTCAAATTGCTTGTCTATATTGTTTATCACAAAGATTCTGATATACATCTGATTTGAGAAGAATTTGATATCATTACCTAGTAATCTAAATATCCTGAAACATAATGTATTTAAATATAATTAATAGGGATCTTTTCACTGTCTCTCTGGTTAACATGAATCATTTGCTACAAAAATGACCTCTTTCATGACTTAAAATATTAAAGGAAATTAGTGTTCATAGGTTCTCTGCCTCTTTATCAGTCTCAATGCCTTGCCTATTTCATTTTATTCAATATATTTTGAACTCTTTGTTGAAAGTACATTTTTCCATGTCAGCTTGTACCTTCATAATCACAGGCAGCATTGTCTAAGGCTGGCTTTGGAAGGAAACAAAAAAGATCATAATCAGCCAGGGTTGACAAACGGGCCTTCCTAGGCAAATGGGCTATTATTGTGAAGATTTTCAACAACAACAAAAAAATATTCCACAGGATATTTCCCTAAATACTGTAAAATACCAACTGGAAACAAAGTCATCTTGAATTAATGAAAAGTATGAATTATGGAATAATTTTTAATAAATGAGGGTTGATTGCTTCCAAGTACATTTCGTAATTAGCAAACTGCTGCCAAATTTAAATCCACTATAGGCTGCTTTAATGAAGAGATAAGAAAATTTTGTAATTTGCAGTTCAATGCTTTATGAATATATACTTCCAAAGTGCTTCTTCTCAAAAACAGACCAGTCAACTATTTAGTGTTTAGTCTTTACAAATTTGCTTACTCTACTACCCTCAAAAACTTTTTTTCTTTTCATAATTTATACAAAGATAAATGACAACCTAGCTTTTATGAGCTGTCAAAATTTCCAATTAGTGTATCAACTTGTAATGAATATATTTTATATAAAAGCAACCAACAAATACAGTGAGAGACAAGAAGATTTTAAGTATCAATACACATTAATGGGACAATTTTTTTTTCTTTCCAGACTACAGGAGACTCCAAATGCACAAGTCATAGGCCCAATCATGGTTTCAAATATGCACTCTGGCAAACTCTATACTGCTCTCTCTAGAAATTATACTTTGTTTTTACACCTGCTTACAACTCAGTGGCAAAACCCCTTGCGATAACAAGAAAAGGTATCAGAATGTTGTGCCTGCAAGTTACTGAAAAATCCTAGCTCCATGTGTTTTGCTACCTAACAGACTAGTTTGGGGGAAATTGTGTGTGTGTGCCTGTGTGTGTGTGGGGGGGGTTCTCTTATAGAGTCACAGGATGATGGGATTTAAAGCTAGGAAGACACTTTAAGTTCATCTACTCCAACCTTTAATTTTGCAGATGAAGAAACTGAAGATAGGGGATCATGATAGCCCTATTACATACAACATAGGATTCTTCGGAGGATTAAATGAAGAAATGTATGTCAATTGCTTTGCAAATTTGTAAAGTGCTACACAAGTATCTTGTGGTTCCCACTCTGAACATAGCTTCAAACATGTTTATGTTGTCCAGGGTATACTTTACATAGATCAGTCTTTGACCCTCATCCTCGGTCAACATTTTAAAAGGCCGATAAATCTTAAACCAGCAGAATTAAGCTATAACAGGATAACAAATCAGCAACGAAAACATAGTAATCATTGAATCAATCGAAGTTACTCAGTACTGCTTAAAAATAGGAAAGTGAATTAATAGAACAGACTAGACAAGGAAGAATCAAAAATAATTTAATTTAACAAGAAAGTGTTTGATAAATTCCCCAAACATAAATTATGTAGGAAAGAACTTTCTAATTGACAAAAACCTCTGGGAAAACTCAACGTAATCTAGAAGAAATTAGAATGAGACAAACTGCTTACACTGTATATAACAATAAAAGAAAAGTAGATATGATCATGCCATTAAAATCCTTACCATTAAAAAAAAACAAATAGAATTAGGTCAGGTAATCTTTACAATTATGTTTAGGGAGTGAATTCTTTTTTTTCTTTTTTTCATTTTTTATTAATTTAATTATTTTAAGTTTTCAACATTCACTTTCACAAGATTTTGAGTTCCAAATTTTCTCCCCATCTCATCCTTCCCCCTACCCCAAGATGGCATGCATTCTGTATACCCCTTCCCTTAATCTGCCATCCCTTCTATCTCCCCCCCCTTCATTTCTTATCCCCTTCCTTTTTTTCCTAAAGGGCAGGATAGATTCTATACCCTACTGCCTGTATATCTTATTGCCCAGTTGCATGTGAAAATAATTTTAACATTTGTTTTTAAAACTTTGGGTTCCAAATTTGCTCCCTTCCTCCCTCCCTGCATACCCTCATTGAGAAGGCAAGCAACACGATACAAGTTATACATGTGTAGTCATGTAAAACACTTCCATAGTAGTCATGTTGTGAAAAACTAACTATATTTCCCTTCATCCTATCCCATCACCCATTTATTATATTCTCTCTTTTGTCCCTGTCCCTCCTTAGAAGTGTTTGCTTCTAATTATCCCCTTCCCTTAGCTGCCCTCCCCTCTATCATTCCCTTGCTCTCTTATCCCCTTGCCCCCTATTTTCCTGTAGGGAAGATAGATTTCCATACCCAATTGAGTGTGTATGTTATTCCCTTCTTGAGCCAAATCTGATGAGAATAAGATTCACTCATTCCCTCTCACCTTCCCCCATTTCCCCTCCACTGTAAAAGCCTTTTCTTGTCTGTTTTATGTGAGATAATTTACCCCATTCTACCTCTCTCTTTCTCCTCCCAGTATAATCTTCTCACCCCTAAATTTTATTCTCCAGATATCACACCTTCATCTTCAACTCACTCTGTGCCATCTATCTATCTATCTATCTATCTATCTATCTATCTATCTATCTAATCTATCTATACATACATATAATCTTTTCTCTCTAATTATAGGGAATGAATTCTTAAGCAACCTTAGTACCACAATACAAAGACAATTGCAAAGGATAACTTTGAGTACATGAAATTGAAAACTTCTGCATGACAAAACTAATGCAACTACATATTTTCTTATGTAGGCATATAAAAATAATCTTTTATTATTGCATTAAAATAAATTATTATGGTCTGATATCCAAGCTATATGGAAAACTAAAAAAAACTGTATCTGTTCTACAAACGTAGTCAAAGAATATCAACAAATGGTTCTCAAAAAATAGAAAACTTAAACCATGTGAAATATTATTCCAGGTTACTAGTGATATATCATAATGATAAGGACATCAAATCAACTGATCTTTCACCTCACATTCAGCAATTCGGCAAAAAACGGGAAAACCCAGTGTTGTAGGGGTTTTGAAAGAGCAACACACTAGAAAATTGTTAGTGAATCTGTGAACTGTCCTGACATTTCTTGAAAACAATTTCAATATTAAGAGAATGAATAAAATATTTACACTTTTCAATCCAAATTTTCCATTGTTAGGTATATATACCAAGGAGGTAAAAAAGAAAGGCTGCATTTTTATATTTATATACTAGCAAAAATATTGACATTAAGTAGATGCCCATTGACTAGTGAATAGCTAAATAAGCCACAAATGTAATACACTATTTTGTGCTGTAATGCAGAAATTCATTATTAGATATATGAACTGATAAAAAGTGAAGTAAGCAAAAACAAGGAAACAATATACACATCATGATTTATATGGAAGTGAGGCAACCAAAACTAAATGTTTTGAAATTATAATGACCAAGCTTGGACCCAAAGAAGAAATATAACAGGGCATCTCTCCCATTTATTCACAGAGGTATAGAACCATGGGTATGATACACTGAATAAAATATCAGGACTTTTGATATATTGGTCAGTTTTGCTGATTCCCTCCCCTCTTTTAAAAATTTTGTTATACAAGATGCTGGTTTCCTCCCTCTAGGGAGCTATCCAAAGCACTGAGAAGTTATGTAAACTGGCAAGAGTCATACAAATAAGATGTGTCACAGTCAAGATTTAAATCCTGTTGTACTTGAAATTGAGATTAGCCCTCTTTCCACTATACCACACTACCTCTTTACTGAACTTATACTTGGCCCTTTTTATCTGCTTTTCCCCAATCTGACAGAGTATGACACAAACCCAGAGGAAGCCCAACATGTGAAGTCTGGTTCTGAAGCCCTGAATGGATCCTTGGCAATAAGAAACCTAGTGACACCTACCTAGTCAAAAAAGCATTTATAAAGCAACTACTATGTGCCCAGCACTGTGCTAAGCCTTTGGGATATAAATATAAAAGACAATCTTGACTTTTAAGGTGCTTACAGTATAAAGAGTAGATAATATACCCATAATTATAATATAATATAATCATAAATGTCAGCAGGTTCTGGGTTGAGGAGGTTCCCAAAGACAATATTTGAGAGCTGCCAACACTTGAGTACCACTCTCCCAAATGGTGAAGGATACAATGGGGTCTGGGGAAGGGGTTTATAGTATTAGGAGCACCTACTTCCCTAGACATTTAACAGTTACAGAAAGATGAGTTGGCATTTTTTCAAATAGTTCTACAGTAGGGGGTGGAGCCAAGATGGTAGAGTAAAAGAAGTGATTTGCTTGAACTTTCCCCCAAACCCCTCCAAAAACCTGTAAAACATGGCTCTAAACAAATTCTAAAGCAGCGGAATCTACAAAAAGACAGAGTAAAACAAATTTCCAGCCCAAGACAAACTGGATGGTTGATCAGAAAGGTATATCGTGCCAGGGAGGGAGAGGAATGCAGTTCAGTGTGGGTGCACAGGCAAAACAGGCCTCAGCGAACCTGGAGCAGGCCTCAGAGGACTGAGTCATGGGCAGCTGTGGTGGTTTCCAGACTTCTCAACCCATGAATGCCAAAGACAACTTAGGTGAGTAGGAAAAATCTGTGACTATAGTGGTGAGAGAAGCTAGGTCCCAGTCTCAGTCCCCTAGCATAGTCCCAGGGCAGCAGCTACTTCCAGAGCTTCTGGACTACAGAGTGAGGGGAAATCAAGTGACTGATCAGAGGGGGATTGCAGTGATCTTTTGCTGGTGCTGAGGCAGAATTCTCTTGCTTTGCCCGTGCTTGGATCTGGGTCACAGTTCTGGGTGGTGGTACTGGGGCCAGGAGGAGTGCTGGTGTGGTGGAGCTTGTAGTGGTGCTGGAGAGGAAATCCTCCTCAAAATTCCAAGGCAGAAAATAGTGTTTGTGGTCACTCACAGACCAAAGCACAGGGCAGGAAAGGAGTAAACACCTTGCCCCTTACCATACCACCTTGAAAGAATTAAAAATTTACAGGTTCCCTAGAAGTATCTCTGAAAACAAATGTACAATACTCCCAAACCTTGGGACAGTACATTCTGCACATTGGAAGTAGACCTCTACCTTAACAAAGAGTTTATAACTCAAGTAATTGGCTGGGATCATGAACAAACCTTGCAAAAATTTGGACTATAGAATCTTACTTTGGTGACAAAGAAGATTGAAACATACAACCAGAAAAAGACAACAAAGTCAAAGCTCCTACATCCAAAGCCTCCAAGAAAAATATGAATTGGTCCCAGGCTATGGAAGAGCTCAAAAAGGATTTTGAGGAGCAAGTGAGAGAAGTATAGGAAAAACTGGGAAGAGAAATGAGAGTTATGTGAGAAAATCATGAAAAACAAGTCAACAACTTGCTAAAGGAGACCCAAAAAAATACTGAAGAAAATAACAACTTAAAAAAATAGCCTAACACAAATGGCAAAGGAAGTCCGAAAAGCCAATGAGGAAAAGAATGCCTTGAAAGGCAGAATTGGCCAAATGGAAAAGGAAGTCCAAAAGCTTACTGAAGAAAATACTTCTTTAAAAATTAGAATGGAGCAATTGGAAACTAGTGACTTTATGAGAAATCAAGACACTGTAAAACAAATCCAAAAGAATGAAAAAAAATGTGGAATATCTCATTGGAAAAACAACTGACCTGGAAAATAGATCCAGGAGAGATAATTTTAAAATTATTGGACTATCTGAAAGCCATGATAAAAAAGAGAGCCTAAACATCATCTTTCAAGCAATTAACAAGGAAAACTGCCCTGATATTTTAGAACCAGAGGGCAAAACAGAAATTGAAAGAATCCATCAATCACTTCCTGAAAGAGATCCCCAAAGGAAAACTCCTAGGAATATTACAGCCAAATTCTAGAGTTCCCAGGTCAAAGAGAAAATATTGAAAGAAGCCAGAAAGAAACAATTCAAGTATTGTGGAAACACAATCAGGAAAACACAGGATTTAGCCCCTTCTACATTAAGGGACCGGAGGGCTTGAAATATAATATTCCAGAAGGTAAAGGAGATAGCATTACAGCCAAGAATCACCTACCAGAAAAACTGAGTATAATCCTTCAGGGGAAAAAATGGTCATTCAGTGAAATAGAGGATTTTCAAGCATTTGTGATGAAAAGACCAGAGCTGAATAGAAAATTTGATTTTCAAATACAAGACTTGAGTGGAACATGAAGAGGTAAGCAGGAAAGAGAAATCGTAAAGGACTTATTAAGGTTGAACCATTTACATTCCTGTATGGAAAGATGATATTTGTAAATCACAAGACCTTTATCAGTGTTAAGGCAGTTGGAGGAAAAAATTATATGTATGTACGTATATATAGATAGATATAGATAGATAGATAGATAGATAGATAGATAGATAGATAGATAGATA
>NW_020954596.1:55118204-55192027 GCF_900497805.2 Vombatus ursinus
ATAGATAGATAGATAGATAGATAGATAGATAGATAGATAGATAGATAGAGGGCACACTGATGAGTTGTAGATGAAGGGTGATATCTGGAGAATAAAATTAAGGGTTGAGAGAGCATTATACTGAGAGAATGAGAAAGAGAGAGGTAGAATGAAGTAAATTATCTCCCATAAAAGAGGCAAGAAAAGGCTTTTAGAGTGGAGGGGAAACAGAGGAAGGTGAGAGGGAATGAGTAAATCTTATTCTCATTGGATTTGGCTTATGGAGGGAATAACTCAATTGGTTATGGAAATCTCTGTTACCCCACAGGAAAATAGGGGGAGGGAAGGGGAAAAAGAGAGCAGGGAGATGATAGAGGGAAGGGCAGCTAAGGGAAGGGGATAATCAGAAGCAAACACTTCTAAGGAAGGACAGGGACAAAATAGAGTAGAATAAATGGAGGGAGGGATGGGATGAAGGGAAATAAAGTTAGTTTTTCACAACATGACTACTATGGAAGTGTTTTACATGACTACACATGTATAACCTGTATCAAGTTGCTTGCTTTCTCAATGAGAGTGGGTGGGGAGGGTGGAAGGGAGAAAATTTGGAACCCAAAGTTTTAAAAACAAATGTTAAAAAAAGAAAACAAATAGCTCTACAATAAATAACAGACATTGCTTCCACAAATGCCATTAGTTTTCAGGCAAAGAGATCTCCAAACTCAGTTCTTGAGATAGGCTAAACCTGGTGCACTAGCCCTCATCAGTTAAGCAGATTCAGCCCTGTATTAGCCCAAACAAGTAGCAGCATCTACCAATCACTGTACAGCAATAAGTAATGCTCTGTTTCACTTTGTATTTCAAGTACAGACTTACTCATTAGAGATCAGTTCCTTGATTTGATAACCCCAAATCACTGGCATTTGAAAGTATTTTGGAGTGACTCTAATGATTTTATTTCCACTGGGCTGCAAAGAAGGGTTGTCCAAGTATTCAGTAAGGCTCAAGGTTCTTGGTATAATAACACAAACCAGTCACTAATTGTCCTGAATAGGATCATACAGCCATAGCTCTAGAACTAGAAGATAACTTAAGAGACTGTCTAATCTACCCTCCTCATTTTATACAAAAGTAAACTGAGTTCCAGAATGGTTAAGTGTCTTGTTCAAGGTCATATAGAAATTAAACATCAGGTATGGTATTTGAACTGAGGTACTCCAAATTCAAATGTTCTTTCCCATATCTTATGTTGTTTCACCTTTATTATCTATTCTCTTAAATGATCTGACAATGAATAATGACTGTATTTGAGGGGTAGGCATTTAGGGGTTATAGTAAATTAACTTAATTTATACCAGCTCTTAACTTCATTTTGGAAGGGGATTTATAAAAAGGCCACATGGTACATAAGCATATATAGAACAAAGAAAAGACTCACACCCATTAATTTTACTTTTCTTTTCAACAAACCTACTATTTCATTGTCAGGAATAAAGCCTGATTGTTTTAGCTTTCAGAGACAGTTGCTATTCTATGATTTACAGTCATATAACACCACTCAGAGAATACTAGGGTTAAATACTATTTTTGTTTGTTTGTTTGTTTGTTTTTTGTTGCTGTTGAAGGTGGTCAGTCAATAAATGTTTTCAAGTTATGTGTCAGGCACTGTGCTAATGGCTGAGGATACAAAAAAAAGGCAAAAGATAGCACCTTTTCTCAATGTGGTTGCAATTTAATGGTAGAAGCCTACATATTAAAGGAAGTAGAAAAGTGGGTTAGAAGGGCATGAGGGAGAAGTTCAAAATATTAAAGCTGAATGGGAAATTAAGAGGTCACTCACCTGGCCTCCCTCCTTAGATAGAAGTTCTTAAATGAAAGTTCCTTAAAGGGAAGTTCCCTTAGATGGAAAGTTCAGGAGAGCTTTCTAAGCTCTCTCATGAAAGAGAGGGATAGAGTTCCAGGGACAGAGGATACTGATGAGGTGTTATTTCCAGGGTTGAAATGATCTTACATGATGAAGAGATTCCTGGGGCATGACAGAGATGTCCAGAAGAGTATAACAAACAAAGCAGGAAATAAAGAGCAAATATGTGAAAATACATGTATAAAAAGATTATTCTGACACTAGTGTGAAGGACGAATGAAGGTATACATACACAAATGGATGCTCTTATCCTCTATTGTAAGAGTATTTTTGTCTAGATTTTGTCTGAGGTGTGGCCTGAAAGCCACATGTTGTTTTTGATGGAATCCAAATTTTACAGAACAAATTCTTTTGTGAAGGGAATTTGTTCTGTGAAGTTTGGATTCAGTCAAAAACTACACTTGAGAACCTCAAGGGCCATATGTGTCCTCAAGGCCTTAGGTTCCACATCCCTAGTCTGGATCATTTAAAATAAATGCAATACCTATTTATTAAACACTTCTTATACATAAGGTACTTTGTTAGGTGCTTGGGGTGCAATCATCAAAAAGGAAAAAAAACCAAGAGCTTATAGTCTACTTCACACAGACATATAATAAAACATAAATTGATTAGAGAGATAGAGAGCCCTGAGACCTGGGAAGCCTCAAAAGGTTTCCCCTAGGAGAGGGCACCTAAATTCAGGCTCAGAGGAAGCTAGCTACAGGATACCAATTAGATTTGATTTCAGAATTTTTCCTCATGTTAGAAGGAAATATAATAAAGATAAAAGCAGAGCCAAGATGAAAGAATGAGAGTCAGTATTTTTGCCCAGGTCTTCTGTTTTTTGCCATAGCTTTAAAATAAGTATCCTCTTTGTTCAGGTTTAATATTAGGACAAAATGAGGCACTCATGAGTCACTAAGTATTTAACCAAAGAGGAGGTTTACTTTTCCCTAACACTGCAATGATATACAACATGGATGGAATGGCACTTAGATTATCTAGATGTGATCTCCCTTCTCTTTGTCTAGAAAAGCATCTCATCAGTCAGTCATTAAGAAGGTAGCAGGGTAAAGTGACCGGCATGATCTAAGGCACCCACCAAGTCTGAGAGGCACAGAATCCACATGGCTTGGATTTTTTACTCGTCCTAGGCCAGGAGGCTATATCAGAGAAGCTGAGCCTAGAAGAATTTTGAATTCCTTAGAAAAATATGCTATGTCAATTTGAAGTTTTAATTTTATTTTTACACTAAAGAGAAGGTACAGATGTATGTATTCAACAGATGGGCTACTTTCTACTACAAATGAATTGTCAGGCTTTCCTGAACATTCTACAACCTTCATTATTTATTATTACTGTTTTGATTATCATTATTCAAAAAATAGCTGTCTAATTGAGATTTGCCAATATATTTTTAAAAGGTAATGTTGCAAAAATGATAAAAAATGAAAAATAGTTATCACAGCTGGAATTACTCACCATTCTTTATGTAAGCAGAGAGTTAAACCAATGGAAAGTGTCAGGAGATAACTTAATTTTTAGGGCAACCATCGAAAACAAGAAACAATAGGAGGACTGTTGTTTTACTGCCCTCAGATTCATGATATCAATACAGACATTCTTCCATACTTAGTGTCCTGTAAGATGTGAAGAGAAAAAAATTAAGAGAGGGAAATCATTGAGGACTATATGTAATAAATGTTCCAGATTCCTACTGAAAGGGCAAGTTGGCCCATTTCTTGCCTTCCATTTTTACTTTAAAGAAATAAAATGAACCAACATCTACTCCTGAACTTAGAGAAAACATAAATTTCATTAATTTATGAATTTAAAAAAGTATATGAAGTGTCCATTATATATAGGGCATTGTATCAAGTATACAGGGAAATATAAAAATAAGAAGACAACGGTATAGAGTTCAGTTGTTCACCAGTGGAGGACAAGCCACCACAATATCCATCTTTTGGTGCTCATGTAATTAACAGAATCATTTTTAGAATATTTCCTTTGCTGGTCAGTGTAAGTTCTGGTCTAGGTCCTAGAGGTGATATCCCATCACACATCACTTGGTTTCTTCAACAAAGGTGAAACAATACAATAAAACAGGTTGAAAATTATTGACCACCTTCCGGCAAAGAATTTAAAAAATCCTGAAGAATAGTTTCTTTTTTATAATAATTTATTTATTTATGTTTAGTTTTCAACATTCACTTCCATAAGATTTTGAGTTTTAAATTTTCTTTCCTTCTCTCTCCTCCTCCCTCCCTAAGATGTTGAGCAATCTGATATGGGCTTCACTCATACGTTCATATTGAACATATTTTCACATTAGTCATGATGTAAAGAAGAATTTGAACTAATGGGAGGAACCATGAGAAAAACCTCTACTGTAATAGGGTTTTTGTGCCCTTTCATGTGATGCAATTTACCCTGTACTGCTCCCTTTCCTGCAAAGTGAGAGAGGCTTTTCCCGTTAATCACCCAAGCTTCATGAGCTACAAGACTGTGCCCGTCCTTCTGCTGGCTCAGCTGTTGTAAGGTTTTTTCCTGGGGCGATATTTTCTGGGTTTTCAGAGGTCAGTAAGGGAGGATAAGAGTGACTTACTTCTTACTTTGCCATCTTGGCTACCAGAAGTAGATCTCTTGAAGAATAGTTTCTATGTACTTTATATAGTAGTCAACTTGATCTCACATATACTAAGTACAATGAGGGGATAGACTGTCTCATTTAAACTTTGCATCTCTCCCAGTGCTTAACACAGTTCTCTATGCATAACTATTTTTAACAAAAGGTTACTGAGTTGAATTAAACTGAATTATGACCTTTGAACTCACTCTCCTCTCCTCATTACTACCCCATCTCCTTTGCCAGCTTCTCTAGTTTTCGATATCCGTTCTCTTCTATAGCACAACTCACTAAATATGGAGGAGGGGTCAGAATCCTCTTGTTTCCCAATGCCACTTCCAGACTCTCTCTTATCCACCTTCACTTAACAACCTCATCTCCTTTTTGGTTCACATTATCAAAATTTATCACCAAATCCAGACCATAGTTTCAGATATTTATTAACCCTCAGCACATTCATCATCCTTTCTCAATGAATACAGTATCTGGCTCAAAGTCTTTCTCTCCTCTCATGGGAACTTCAAAATAAATATTTACACCACTTACAACATCACTATTTAGTAGTTCCTTAATCTACTCCATTTCTGTGATTGAACCACTCTTCTAGTCCTCACAAAGATAACTATATCCTTGAAGTTATAATTGGTTACAACTATATTGCTTCCATGTTCTTGAATTCCAAAATTAATTTATCTAATATCATAATCTGTTATCATTACATCTTTTACCATTTCTGATAACCTCTTCCTTATCTTCATCATGACATCTATTCTCTCAATCTCTCATTATTTTCTCAGGAAATGGACCCATAAAATGTTCTTTCCTCTCTTATATATCTATTTGTGAACATTTTCAATTCTGTGTTATCTTCCGTCCTTGAGTCTCTTGGCCTATCATTGACCATGCCTTACCAAATTCCTTCACTCCTCCTCATGTAAGTGAAGGTAAATAAGATAATGAGACCATGATGATTGGTCCCCTTACAAATTTATGTTAATTTCACCTGGTGCCTCACTGCAGCTAGGCAAATGCTATATTTCTACCTGTCCCACTCTTCACAGCAGCTATTACAAAACTTCTCTCCTCAATCTTCCAACAACACTCCTTTTCAGCCCTCTTAGCTCAGATTCTCACCTAATGTTTCAATAGCAGTGGTAACATCAGCAACAACAACAAAAGAGGTCATTTGCTAAGGTTTCACTTTTTCCTTCTTCGGCAACATATATCACTCAGACAACTTTCTCTATTAATTCCTTCTTTACATTGGCCTCAAATGAATAGGCAGCCTTTCTTCTTGCTAAGGGAAATCCCTCTCTGTATGCATACTTGACAACACCTCCTCTTGACTTCCCTAGCAAATTGCCCTGACTATCAATTTCAACCTCTCTCATCTTCCATAAGCCACCACAGGTTACAGCAAATGAAAATTTGAATGTTGTTTACTTACCTTGGCAATATACTTTCCACAGATGTACATGTAGATGATGAGGTTCACACACATAGTGCCAGAAGTGGCTTAGTCTTTGGGAGGTTCCAAAAGAATGTGTGGGACAGAAGAGTGATTAGGCTATCTACTAAGCTGAAGGTCTACAGAGCCATTTTGTTGACCTCATTTTTCTATGCCTGTGAAACCTGGACAGTTTACCAGCACCATGCCCCAAACTTGAACTGCTTCCATTTGAATTGTCTGAAGATTCTGAAAATCACCTGGAAAGATAAGGTACTAGACACTGAGGTCCTTTCTTGAGCTGAACTGCCAAGTATTCAAACTCTACCTCAGAGTTGACTACTTTGTTCAAATGCCAAAAGTTCATTTGCCTAAAAGACTATTTTACAGAAAACTTAAATAATGCAGGTGCTCTTACAGTGGTCAGAAGAAAAGATACAAAGACTCTCAAGGTCTCTGAAGAATTTTGGTTTCAATTGTGAGATATGGAAGACACTGATACAGGATCATCCAGCTCGGTATGCCCGCATCAAAGAAGGTGCTGTGCTCTGTGAGTGAAGCAGATTTGCAGTATCTCAAAAGAAATGCGAGCTGCATAAATCTTGTGCAGCTTATTTTGGTATGATCACCCACAACCAGACATACTGTAAGTTGACTCCAACATTGTGATGTCACTTTGGTCCTCTTCAATCATGAAGGACAAACAACAATAATATCTACTACTTCCTTCATTCCCATGTTCTTCCCATCCTTTAAAAATCCTCATTTAAACCAGCCATTCCTACTATCTATAGTCCTTTATCACTATTGCCCTATAAGGCCACACTCCTTGAGAAATCTACCTACATTCCTCTACCTCCTCCCTCTCTATTCTAAACCATCTACAATCTGGCTTCTGACATCATCATTCAAATTAAAATGCTGTCTTCAAAGTTACCAATGACTATATAGTCATATCTAAGGAATTTTTTCTTATTTTTGATACTTCTTGACTTCTCTGCATCATGTGAATCACCATCTGTCTTTGTTGATCCCCTTACTTCTCTAAGTTTTCATGACACTGTGGTCTCCTGTCTTTCCTCCCCTATCTGACCCTTCCTTCTTAATTTCCTTTTCAGTTTCTTTAATCTGTGTCATTCCCCTCTAACTTCGGGTGTTAACCACAGCTCTGTCTAAGACCTCTTTCTTTTTTTGCTCTATATCACTTGATGATCTCATCAGCTCCCATGAGTCCCATTGTCATCTCTATGTGTATCATTTTCAAATATACATACCCAACCTTAATCTCCCTGCTGAAAATCTCTAATAACCTCTTAGAAATCTCAAACTGGAAGTCATGTAGGTGTCTCTAACTCAATATGTCCAAAATAGAACTCATTATCTTTCTGCCCAACCTCTCCACCTCCTTCTGAATATTCCTCTATCAAGATCATCACCATCCTCCTTGTAAACACACCTATAACCTCTATATTGCATTCTACCTGTCATTCCCATTCACCCCAAATATGCAGTAAGTTGTTAAATATTATCATTTCTAACATTATCACATCTCTGATGTCTCATTCTGTCTGCTGATATAGCCACAACCCTAATTAAGCCCTCATCAACTCTCACTTACATTAATGAAATAGTTTTCTAAATACCCCCCCCCATTCTCATGTTACTTACTATCCACTCCAAGCAATACTCTACTCAGTCCCAAGATGATCTTTCTAAATTACAAGTCTGAATATGTCAACCCTCTGAGCTCCAATGGCTCCCTATTAACTACAAGAGATAATATATTCTATTTTATCCTAATTAATATAATAATATATTCCATTTAAAATAATAAAGTCCTCTGTATGACATTTAAAATCATAACCTGGCCCTTTCTTACCTTTTCAGCATTTTTCCATCCCCTCTATGATCAAGCTACATTAGTCTACTTGAAGTTTCTCAATTATGATACTCCATCTCTTCTCTCTGGGCCTTTGTGCCAGCTGTCTACTATCCCTATAACCATGAGGAAATCACTTAGCCTCTCTGAGACTTAGACAATTTTCTGAAATTCTAAGTTATAAAAGGGTTATGACCTGCCTTGGTGGAGGGAAAAACCACAGCATGATGTGTGGGAAACTAATGAACTTGGAAGCCCTTTACTTATCATTTTATTACATTGCAGTCACTCAAGGTTGGAAAATTAGGGAATTAATGGCCTAGTTGATGCAACAGAAGTTACAAAATGATTATTTATCACTGAGATACTATAATTAGATTTTTTTTTACTTCTTTATTAACTTAAATGCAGAAACTTGATGTGATAGCAGGGAACATGGTAAGGGTTGATGAAACATTCCACTGTAGAAAAAAAAATAAAGTCAGTTTTTCATTCTATATTTATTAGGGGATAGGACAATGTTTGATACTTGGATAAGCATTCTTTCAACATATCAACCTTGGGCTTAAATAAGCTGTTCTCTAAATATCAAGCATTCAGTGTTTAAAATAAAGGTCTTTCTAAAATGTCACCTTCAGAGTTCAGTAAAAATCTCACATGGGTCAGTTTAAACATCAACACAATATCTAGCATTTGACTACATTATTCCATGTGATATTTTATTTTCTTAACAATTTGTCATGTGTTATCTATAAAGCAAGAAGCAGGATAATGAAGAGTTAGCCTTAGAGTAAGGAATACCCGGGTTCAAATTCTGCCTCTGACAAAATGACTTAGTGATTATACGAGTCACTTAACCATTCAGTGTTCCAGGGAACACTTTTAGACTGTAAATTAAGGGATACTTGCAACTTTCATTGGTAGAAGAAGTTTCCTCACTTGGAGGTCCTTAAATAAATGACAAAAAAGTAATGGAAAAAAACCCTTGCTTTTATTAATTTTAAACCATTTCTAGCTAATGTAATTTAAATGATTACATAGAAATATGGTTAGGCATATTGAAATGGCTTTGTATATTTTGCAAACAGAAAAGATGACCATTTCTATCATTTTTATTGGATGGAGTATTTTTTAAAATTGTTTATTTATTCATTAGTCTATCACTGAGGCAATGGTTGATCCTTCCTTCCTGTTGGTCTGATTTGCTCATTAGGCAAAAGAAATGAGGAGGAACCAGATTATTTCAAGCCAGTCAAACTGAAACCAAAGGTTGCACTGTATGAGTAAGAAACTTCAGTATTCTTCTTAGAGTTGATGCAGATGATTTTGCCATTTTGTCAGCAACTTATTGTTTCTGCTCAAATACATAAGTATCTTGGTGGCAAAGTTTCTTCTTCATTTGTAAAATGGCAATGCACCACAAGCAGTTTGTTAGAAATGCCTGAAGGAAACCAGGCACATAATGAAGTGAGATGCTGAAATAACAGACCTTTAGTAAATATGGGATGCAAGAAATTGATGTATCCCAAGCCCTAATTAAAACCTTTGCTATTACTTGCTTCTTTTATCCTTGGTTATTTTATGCTCTGTCAGCACACAAAATGACAGAAAGGCATCCCAGAAGGTTTAACTCATTCAGTAACAACTGTAATACAATTTAATATTAAAATGTAAAGAAAGCATCCTGGTATAAAAGGAAGAATATTGGATTTTGTTTCTGATCCACTGGGTTCCAATCCCAATTTGGCTACCTGCTACTTATGTGATATTCACATTATTTAATAACCTATGTATTGTTGTATACCTGATAGAAATTCCTTCTAAATTCTCTGCTAGTAATATCACAAGAAAATGACTGAATAATACATGTGACAGAAAAGGGCAATATTATTAGTGCTACTATTCAGTAAGAGAAGTGGAGGAAGTTTGTTCTCATTAACATGATTTCTAAGAGGCAGCATTGCTTATGGATAGATAATCTAGTCTTGTAGTCAGAAAGACCTAGGTTCAATTAAAATTAAAAGGTTGGACTAGATGACCTTGAAGGTCCCTTCTAGTTCTAAATATGTATTCTATGCTTCTATGATACGTAGTTTTACTGGCACAAGGCATTCCTGATGTGGGAACTTTTATCAACATATATCACAACCTGTATGTGACAGTAGAAAAACTCTACTGAGTTACTTAAAGCATATAGAGATTAATCTAGATTCCTGGAGAATCAGAGGCAGAATTTGAACATGGGTTTTCTTCACTCCAAGAACAGTATGCTTATTACTCATTCATACATCCACTTAACCATTATATAGACTAAAAAACCAGCCTAATGAAAAAATGACCAGGATTTCAGGCATAGACAAAGCACCATGTGCTTTGGAACAATGACATTCTTTCCAAATTTCCAAAATCATTGGGATTCCCTCCCAATTCTTATAAATGCGAGAGTAAACAAGAATGTGGCTAACATTACTCCTGTTTCCCATAGGAGAAAAGATGAGGAAGATTCTTCCCTTATTCTCATAAATATGTCTCCTGTTTTGTTAATCAGAGTTTTCTACCATATCATTTGTGTCAGTAAAAGAAACCACTGGATTTCTGACTTCAGTCTTAAAGGACAGTGGCTTTTATGTAAACTTCTGAGTAGTTTAATTACATTATCACTTAAGATGAACTTCTCTAATGAATTACAAATTTGTATTCCAAACTCATTCATTTGAACAAAATATCAGAAATCATGTACCACTAAGAAATGGAATTAAAACAGTGTAAACATTGGAAGGAAAACAATTGTATTAATCTACAGAAATTAAGCTGGAAATTGCATCTTAACACATCACGTGCTCTGTAAACCAAAGACACAAGCAAGAGAGCCCATATTTCTTGACAAGGACTATATGCTATAGACCAAATATGTGAAAAAATAATCTATTTTTGAGAGATAGTCATATCAGTAATTTTAAAAAAATATTGCTTTATGGTATCAGATTATCTTATATTTATTTAATAAGATATTGTAGTCTATTTACTAAAACCTCATTATAGAAAACAATCATGCAGCATTACATCCTCCCTGAAGGATACTGCAGTTTTCAAGTTGGAGCTTGAAAAGACTTTTTAAAATTGAAATAATTTTTTTCTAAGAATTGAATTAAACGGAAGTCCTCGTGACTTCAGTCATGAAATCTACTCGTGACAACTACTTTGGTCAATGGACATCTTTCCATTTGACATTCAGTTTTTATGAAGACAAAGCTAACCCTAAATGTTGAAGGGATTGAGGAATTTCGCCAATGTTTGGTTAAGTGTAACTCTCCAACTTCTCCCAAATCTACTCCCAAGTCTTTGATCTAGGTGAATTTATTCATTTGTTTCTTTGTTTGTTGTCCAGGCCTGAGCTGGGTTCTATCAGGAACATATAAAGAAAAAGGGGGAAAACAAGGAAATAGTTCAAAAGAAGCAAGAGATGACAAAGATGAAATAGATTTGAAAATAGATATTGAACTGGTCTTGAAAGAAGAATAAAGTGACTACAGAAGAAGAGGGAGACATCCCAGCCTGTAGGATCAGCATATATGTAGTTACAGATACTTAAAAAGCATGACATGGTACAGAGACCAACCTGACTAGAATGAATTGGATGATAGCATAACTTTGGCTGGGTGAGAAAAAAACTAGTTGTTGATTTTGATTTGATCTATAGATTTTTGAACAAAAATGTTACATGAGGAAAGATTATGGTGTGGTGTATAGGATGCACTACCAAATAAAAAAAAAACACAATAATTTCTTAAAGAAAAGTTAATGTGTGACTCTATAGTAAGTTTAGTGACAACTTAACACACTAAAACTTATAATTTTTTAATATATTTCCCTTCAAAGTAGAAACTTTAGGAGTCTGTACACTTACTTTCAGGATGTCACCATTGTTCAAAACATGTTTGGAATTTTGTTTTAGTAATTCCTTTCTGGACCTGTGGCATTTTGAAAACAATATCTTTGATACAGGCATATCTTTATTTTTTGACAGCAAATTTAATTTGTGAAAACAGGAAATTCATTTAGAATCGAATCACTCAAAGTCATATAATCAAGCCGGGTAATACATTTGCCTGTATGTGTGTATTGTGTGTGTGCATGTTTCTCTTTCTCTGTGTGTGAAAAACTAAGACACCTAGTTGTGACTATAAAGTAATGATCCTGATTTTGTAGATAATAAGAACAATATGTTAGCATTTATATATTGCTTTAAGGTCTGCAAAATATCTTACAAATGTTGTTCAAGTTCTTTTTCACAAATAGGCTTAGAGGGAATTTCCAAAAGAAGAATTGCAGAATTATCTTGAGTAATAGCAGCATCATTGGTATATGTGTATTACTTCTCAAGTTGTCTACTCTGGAAGGCAATACTAATTTGGTTCTATAACTTTTATTCTATTTGATTTTTTTATATCTTTTAAAGTCACATGATTTGAATAGTTGATTACAGTGAATCAAATCTAAACTGTTTGGTATCTGGTATACCTATTGGTGTAGTGCTTCTAGAGTAGATTGATAATGTTAGATATATGTCCACTAAAGATTAAAGAAGTTTGACTCTGGAGCTCTTACCCAAGATCATGTTTGTTGACACCAATATTTCTCCAATACTTCAAGAGCGCATGGCATCAACAAAGTCAAGATGATGGATTAAAGGCAGCAACCCAGATCAACATTCCCCTCCAGACAACTTTAAAATAATGCCTCAAATCAAATTTTGGAGTGGCAGAGTCAACAGAGGTCAGGGCGAGACATTTTTTCCAGTCTCAGAACAATTAGGAGGGCTGCAGGAAAAATACGTGACATTGGGGTGGAGGTGTGTCCAGAGAGCATACACATGGCAGCAGCAAGAGCAGACACAGCTGCATCAGCAGCACCTTCAGGAGCTCTCAACCCAGAGATGATAAGAAGGTTGGACAACTTGTGAGAAAGAGATTACAGTGCACCCTGTGCTGGCACTGGGTGAAGCTGGTGATAGTTTAAAAATCTATTGCCCATGTGCAGTTTTCAATTGCAATTCCATGGAGGAGCAGAGTACTTCTGGTCAGTCACAAGAGAGTAGGGGCCCTCGTCCCTGTTCCAGGGCCAGAAGGAGTGCTACTGCTTGTGACTGGGGTGGGGGAAAGGGGCCCTTCATGGGTAAAGACCAAAGCACAAACCGGGAGAATAGTGGCCATAGTCTCCCAAGATCATACTACTTTAGAAATACTGAAAACTTGCAGATTTCCAGAACTAGCTCTGAAAACAGTAGCACAAAAAAGTCTGAAGCTTGAGACTATGCCTCCTCATCCCAAGATGAGCAGAGCCCAACTTTAACATAAAAGCTCAAAGTCAAAAATAGCTGGAAAAAATGAAAAACAACAACGAATTTGTTACTACATAAAAAACCTACTACAGTGGCAGAGAGGGCCAAGACACAACTCATAAGAAGACAATAATGAGAAAAGAGCTACAAGCAAAGCCTCAAAGAAAAATGCTAATTGAACCCAAGACCTAGATGAATTCCTGGAAAAGTTAAAGAAAAAGATGAGAGTGGTAGAGGAAAAATTGGGAAAACAGATGAGAGTGATGCAAGAAAATTATGAAAAAAGAATTAACAGCTTGATAAAAGAGGCAAAAATATCGAATAAAATGACATCTTGAAAAATAGAATTGGCCTAATGGTAAGAGGCACAAAAATTCAATGAAGAAAAGAACTCCTTAAAAACTACAATTAGGGATCTATGGACAAGGGATGGATTTAGGACAAAACAAGATATAGAAAGCGTTATGAAATGTAAAATAAATAATTTTACTTATATAAAATTCAAAGGCTTTCATGTGCATGCACACACACACACATACACACACACACAATGCAAGCAAAATTAGAAGAAGAGCAGAAATCTGGGAAAAAAAATTTACAGCAAGTATCTCTGATAGAGGCCTCATTTCTCAAATATATGGAGAGTTAAGTCAAATATATAAGAATCCAAGTCTTCACCAATTGCTAAATTGTCCACCAATTGGAAAATGGTCAAAAGATATGAACAGGCAGTTCTAAGATGGAGAAATTAAAGCCATCCATGGTCATGAAAAAAATGCTCTAAATTACTATTGATTAGAGAAATGCAAATCAAAACAACTCTGAGGTACCACATCCCACCTATTGGTCAACATGACAAAACAGAAAAATGATAAATGTTGGAGAAGATGTGGGAAAATTGGAACTCTAATGTGTTGTTGATGGAGTTGTGAAATGATTCAACCATTTTGGAGAGCAATTTGAAATTATGCCCAAAAAGCTATAAAAATATACATACCCTTTGACCCAGCAATAGCACTTCTAGTTCTGTATCCCAAACAGATCATAAAAACGGCAAAAGGGCCTACATGTACAAAAATATTTATAGCAGCTCTTTTTGTGGTAGCCAAGAATTGGAAATTGAGAGGATGCCCATCAACTGGGGAATGGCTGAACAAGTAATGCTATATGAATATAATGGAATATATAGTGCTATAAGAAATGATGAGCATGTGGACTTCAGAAAAACCTGGAAAGACTTGTATGGACTGATGGTGAGTGAAGTGAGCAGAGCCAGAATAACATTGTACACAGTAACAGCTATGTTGTACTATGACTAACATTGATAGACTTAGCCTTTCTCAGCAATTCAAAGATCTAAAGGTCTCTAAAGGTCTCCAAAGGTCTCGTGATGGAAAATGCTATCCACATCCAAAGAAAGAACTATGGAGTTTGAATGCAGATTGAAGCACGCTATTTGCTATTTTTTTCTTCTGTTTTGTTTTATTTTCTCTTTCTTGTGGTTCCCCCTATTGGTTCAAATTCTTCCTTACAACATCACTAATGTGAAAATATGTTTAAAAGGAATGTATGTGTATAGCCTATATCAGATTGTGCACCATCTTGAGGAAGGAGGTGGGGAAGGAGGGGAAGAAAAATGTAAAACTGAAAAGCTTATGGAAGTGATTGTTGATAAATTAAAATAAATTGAAATAAATAAATAAAAATAATGAAACTAAATTGTCAAAGGATACATAGAGTCAGTTTTCAGATGAAGAAATCAAAGCTATCTATTGGCATATGAAAAAATGCTCTAAATCATTATTGATTAAAGAAATGCAAATTAAAACAACTTCAAGGTACCATACCATGCCTATCAGAATGGCTAATATGACAGAATAGGAAAATGACAAAGGTTGGAGGGAATGTGGGAAAACTGGGACACTAAAAACTGTTGGTTATGAACTGTTCCAATCATTTTAGAGAACAATTTGGAACTATGCTGAAAGGGCTATAAAACTGTGCATATCCTTTGATCTAGCAATAACACTACTAGGTCTATATCACAAAGAAATTTTAAAGGGGGGGGATGTGGGACTCATTTGCACAGATATATTTATAGGAGCTCTTTGTGGGTGGCTAAGAATTAAAAATTGAAGGGAGGCCTATCAATTGAGGAATGACTAAACAAGTTGTGATATATGATTGTAATGAAATATTATTGTGGTAAAAGAAATTACAAGCAGGATGATTTCAGAAAAACCTGGAAAGACTTGCATAAACTGATACAAAGTGAAGTGAGCAGAACCAGGAGAACATTGTACATAACAACAGCAATATCATATGAAGAATGACTGTGAATGACTTAACTATTCTTAGAAATACAATGATCACAGACAATCACAAAGAACTCATGATAAAAAATGTTATTCTCCTTGAGAGAAAAAACTGAGGGTGTCTGAAGACAGACTGAAGCGTACTATTTTTCACTTTCTTTCTTCTTTTTTTTCCTTCCTCCCTTCCTTCCTTTTTTTTGGTTTAAGTTTTCTTCCACAAAATGATTAATATGGGAATATGCTTTGCATCTTCATATATATGTACATATATATATATACACACAAAATATGTATATATATATATATTTAATAATATAAAAATAAAAAAGGCAAAAAACTTAAAATTAGGCAACTGGAAGCTAATGACTCCATGATACAACAAGAAGCAATAAAAAAGTCAAAAGAATGAAAAAAATAAGATATTGTGAAATGCCTCATAAAAAATTAACCTAGAAAACAGATTGAAAAGACATCTTAAAAATTATTGGACTATGTGAAAGCAATGAAAAAAGAAGAACCTTGCCATCATATTTCAAGAAATTATAAAAAAACTACCTTGATATCTAAGATTCAAAATGTAAAGTAGAAATTGGAAGAATCAGCTGATCACCTCTTGAAAGAGATTCCAAAAAGAAAACTCTCAGAAATTATACAGCCAAATTCCAGAGCTCCCAGGTCAATAAGAAAATATCTCAAGAAGCCAGAAAGGAAAAAAAAAATTCAAGTAGCATGGAGCCTCTGTTAAGATCACATAAGATTTAACAGTTTTCATGTTAAAGAAGTAGAGGGCTTAAAATATGATATTCCAGAAACAAAGGAGCAAGGAATACAACCAAGAATAACCTACCCAGAAAAACTGAGTTTAACCCTTTAGGCAGAAAAAGGGTATCCAATAATATAGAGAGCTTTCAAGCATTCCTACTGAAAAGACCACAGCTGAATAAAAAAATCTGATATTCAAACACAAGACTCAAGAGAAGCATAAAAAGGTAAACATGAAAGAGAAATCTTAAGGGACTCAATAAGGTTAAACTGTTTACATTCCTATATGGGACATGTAATGCCTAAAAACTTTATCACTATTTAGGCCATTAAAATGAGTTTATGTAGAATGCATGAGGGTGAGTTGATTATGTTAGAATGGTCTCCAAAAAATAAAGACGTGAGAAATATGGATACACTGGGAATAGTAAGAAGGGAATTGTAGAATGGGGGAACTTTTCTCACATAAAAGAGGCATGAAAAAAAGACCTTTTACAGCACAGGTGAAAATTGGAAGTTGGTGGTCAATGCTTGAAACTCACTCTCATCAGGATTGGTTCAAATGGGGAAAATATATATTTGTGAATAACAAATGTTAGAATAGAATAATGTTAGAATAGAAATCTATTTTATGCAATAGGGCAATTAGAATACAAAGAGATGGGGGGGGTTGAAAAAAGGGAGGGCAGACTAAGAGAGGCAGTGGTTAGAAGAAAAACATACAACTGAGGAGAGAAAGGATAAAAAGAGAAGAATAAATGGGATTGTTGGAAATACAAAGTTAGTCATCATAAATGTGAATGGGATGAGCTCACCCATAAAACTGAAGCACATACCAGAATGGAAGGGAAACCAGAATCCAATGTGTTCACAAGAGACAAACTTGAAACAGAAAGACACTCACAGATTGTATAATTGTATGTATACACCTATGTATATAATTGACATCATAATGCTTGCCTTCTCAGTGGGTTGGTGAGGGTATGACAGAGAGAAAGAGAGAGAGAGAGAAAGAGAGAGAGAGAGAGAGAGAGAGAGAGAGAGAGAGAGAGAGAGAATTTCAAACTCAAAATCTAAAAAGAAGATGATGTTAAAATAAGAAAAATTAAAAAGTCAAAAAATGTATATCATTAGTAGGAGTAGTCCCTCCAAAAATCCAAATTACAACCTTCTCTACATCTTGAAAGAAAATTTTTGAGATTATATGAGCTTGATATCTCATGACCCAAAGATCTCACTGCTAGACATATATGTGTGAGAAGGTCAATTACAAAAATAAATAAATAAGTAAAGGTTTCATAGACACCAAAGCATTCATAACAGTATTTTTATGGAAGCTATAAATGGGGGAAATATATCTATCAACTGAAAATAAAAAACAAATTGTAATATAAGAATAAAATGGAATTTTGGTGTGTCATATAAAATAATAAATATGAACAATTCAGAGAAGTATGGGAAGAATTATGTCAGAAGCCACAGAGGGAAGTAAAAATAACAAGGACAATAATATATTCAACAATCATAACAATGTTAACTCTTTCAGATGGCAAAATTTTAAAATGGTTGAAGACAGTGGTTATGCCCCTTTTAATGTCTTTTCTTTTCCAGATTATACCTCTATAGGTCCTGGAAGCATTCTTTACACGACATGGATATTCATCTCTTTGCCATCCTGGTCTCCCTTTTCTAGATGAATTCCAAGTTATCAATGCCCTGCTTAAAATATGGAGTTGAAAACAGAGTACAATATTTCAAACACAGCTGCAAAACCAAAGTAGGTCTCAAAATTCTGAAAATATTTAGATTCAGGATGAAATTTCATTAACCATAATTTCATCAGGAGCTTGGAACTCTTAGCTTATATAAAAAAGTGATGTCTTCTAGAAGGAATGGCCTTGGGGTTTATATTCAGGGCATTACAAAAGAAGAGACTCATGGATGTCAATGTTATTTCTCCTTAAATACAGGAGCACTGTAGTTATGTAAAGAAGAATAAATCTCTAGATATTTTAAATCATTCCAGTGATATTGTGTTCATGGTTTTATATATTTATTTATATTGGCATGTTTCATTCTTTTATTCCCTCTTTCAACCATTGTCTATGCCTTTAAAAAACACACAACTTCCTTAATTTTGCAAGATTGCATTATGTTAACCCTCAATTATAAGTGATGTAAGAGAACAAGAGGAAGGCAAAGGATATAGTTCCTTCCGAAATCCATTCAAGCATAATACCCAATTTTCTCCAATTATTACCATTTGCCTTCTGTACAGAACATCCTGTAGCATTTGCCAAAAACCTTTTAGAATCACAATCATGGCAGAAATGTGAACGTTAGTAATTTTTGGCTGGTAGAGATAGGATCTTCTGTAGAAGCTTACAAAGTTGGCTTGCCCCATTGGAATGTCATTTCCAGAATGAAGGTGAATGAATCACTTCTATGGGCTAAGTGTATTTCTCTGCATATCACACTGCATTATTAATAGTTGATTCAGTTTTGGCTAGTTGGAATTACAGTTCCTTCCAGGGTAAGGAAGGTTAGATTCAAGTGACTGTCTTAAGAATTCATGTATTATCATCCTTTTCTACTAATTGCATGTGAAACATTTCACTTATTCTTAAGTCAAATGTACCTATGCCTTAGAGGTGAGTTTCTGGAAAGTGTTTGCAAAAGATACTTCACCTAAATGGCAGAGATTGCTATTAACCAATCTTCATTAGACTTGGCACAAACTCAACTTTTAATGCACAATTGCTAGCCTTTGGTCCATGAATATCTGTAGCCGGACAATATTTATCTTTCTTACTCTCTCAAATGCAGTGGAACATTTCCTTTGTATTCTTATAGTGAAATGAGTATTTTTGAGTACTTACTGTTATAATAAAAATGTCCAATGTTGGATAAGACTATGAATTACAGAATTCTTTATCTCATTTTAACAATAACAACTTATGTATATAGTACATTGATATTTACAAAGAATTTTTCTGTACACTATCTTGTAAGGTAGGTATCGGTATGATTGGTATTATGACTATTTCAAGATAGAAAACTGAGACTTAGAGAGCTGAAGTGTTTTGTCCATTGCTAGATGAGATAATCAGGCTTTGGAGCCAGATCTTCTGACTCTAAATTTCATTCTTTTTCCCATATACTACAGATATCCCTATAAGATCAATATTACATGAAACCTTGAAGAGGAGATAAATGAATGGATACATGCATGAATGAATGAATAAATAAATAAATAATTCACTAAGTTTTCAAGAAACATGTCTAATAAAAGAGGAAAATGTGTTTGGAATAGTGACCAGAGAAGGAAATGTTGGTGTGGTAGTAATGACTTAATGTATAGAACAGTCAATTGACTTTCACATTTCAGAAGAAGAAAGTACAATTGATTTGATTATTGTGTTAGAAGCAAGAGATAGAAAGTTGATGTGGTAGACTTATGGCAAGATGGCTTCATAGACAACTAGATAAGATAGAGAGAAGGGAGAAACTTTGTAAGACATTTAGGGCCAGCTAATTTTATTGGTAATTACAATAAAACCCCGATCAACACCAGGGTAAGGTATTTTAGACCAAAGTATGCTGGGGTGGATGAGGAGAAATAAGAGAGCACTAGCATGTAGGTGTCAAGATGCCCTTGTTTCTGGAAAGGTTTAGATAGAGATGGGATGCAATGCATGATGGAAGTGAAAAGCATTATTTCCTTTCCTCAAGGCTTTCAGTATCTAATTAGGGAGAGAACAATAAAAACAAAACAATGGTGAACAGTACAGAACAATACAACACCAAATGTTTAATTTTTTTTTGTAGATTATATGATTTTGGAATTCATAGAGAAATAAAAAACCAGAGTTGTTATGTAAGAATAAAAGGAAGAGGGACATATTGATCTGAAACTTGAAGGATGTATGTTACTTCAAGAGTATAAGAGGAATGGAGGGTGTTATAGATGGAGGAAAAAGATATGGAAACAGGAATACACATAATCACATTTAATGTGAAGATTATAGCATATTAGTATTTGAAGGTGCCTTAAAATCATCTGGACCCACATTTTCATTTTTTTGATGAGAAAACTGAGTCTCAGAAAAATTAGATAGTGAATTCATTGAATAACTGACAAAGGGAGATAAGAACCCAATTCAATTCAACAAGTATTTATTAAACACCTCTGGTGTGCCTGGCACTGTTTTAGGTGCTAAAGATAGAAAGACAAAAATAAAAGTGTTTTGCCCCAGAGTTTATATTCTACTAGAAAAGAAATAACATGAACAAAGAATATTAACTGTAAGATACATGGTATGCAACTTTTAAGGGAGAGAGCTAGCAAGGGGAATTAATAGGATAAACTTCATATTAAAAGTAACATTTGAGCTAGGCTTTTTGGGAAGATAGGGATTCTGTGAGGCCAAGCAAAGGATGGAGTGTATTCCAATTCAAAAACAGGCCAAGAATGGTTGGAATACAGAATCCATGAAAGAAAGGAATATGCAAGGAGCCTGGAAAAATGGGCTGAATCCAGATTGCAGAATGTTATAAAAGCCAAACAAAGAAATTTATATTTTAGCCTAGAGCCTATAGAAAATCACTGGAGTTTATCAAGTAGGGGAATGATATAATCAGGGTTGCCTTTTAAAAAGATAATTTGGTAGCTATGTGGAGAGTATATTAGAGAGGAGAAAGACTTAAGGCATGGAACAATTAAAGGGTTATTGCAGCAGTTCAGGACAGAGAAGGTGAAGGCTTAAATTAGGGTAATAGCTGTGTGAGTTGAGAGAAGGGACCAATGAGAAATATATTGTGAAGGTTCAGTCAAAAAAAACCTTGGCAGCTAAATACATATAAAGGAAGTGAGGAAGTGAGAGGACTCAAGGGTAACTCTGACATTGAAAACCTGGATGGGAAGTATAGTGGTACCTTCAATAACAACAAAAAAAAGGAATTAGTAAGAAAAAGAAGATTTGGGTAATGGTAAAGAAGAGAAAGTGGGTCTATTAATTCATATTATGCTTTGCTGTGATTGATTAATCCACACATGAATCTCATAAATGGCTTTAAAAAAACAATCTTGCCCCAGAGCTTTATTAATATGCATATCTAGTTGAACTGGCCTTTCCCCTCCCCCTCATTAGTCTTTATAACTAATTTCTACACTATCTGCAGAATTCAAATTATAATATTAAAATGACTAAACATTTCAAATTATCTTCTAAAATTAAGCACATATTACTTCATAGAAACAATATTATGGGAAAAGGTGATGGGGGTCAGAGGCCAAAAAAAGGACAATATGCTATAAAATATTTAATAGCAGGCTTTCTGGGGGAAAATAGTCTCAACATACTTTTTTCCCACTTAATAGTATGTAAGTTTTTCCAATTACATGTAATAATAGTTTCCAACATTCACTTTTAAAAGATTTTCAGTTCCAATTTTTTTTCTCCCTCCCTCCCTTACATCTCCTTTCCCATCTTCCCTTCCCTTCTCCCCTCCTCAAAACAGCAAACAATCTGATATAGGTTTTACCTGTACAATCATATTAGAGATATTTCCACATTAGTCATGTTATGAAAAAAAGAATCAAAACAAAAGGGAAAAACCATAAGAAAGAAAAAAGAGAGAGAAAACAGAGTGCTTCAATCTACATTCAGACTCCATAGTTCTTTGTCTGGATGTGGATAGCATTTTTCATCATGAGTCTTTTGGAATTGTCTTAGTCCATTGCATTGCTGAGAAGAGCCAAGTCTCTCAAAGTTCATCATTGTCCAATGTTGTTGTTACTATGTACAATGTTCTCCTGGCTCTGCTCATTTCACTCAACATCAGTTCATGTAAATCTTTCCAGGTTTTTATGAAATCTGTCTGCTCATAATTTCTTATGCACAGTAATATTCCATTACATCCATATGCCACAAGTTGTTCAGCCATTCCCAATTGATGGGTATCCTCTCCATTTCCAATTCTTTGTTGCCACTAAAAGAGTTGCTATAAATATTTATGTAAATGTGAGTCCTTTTACATTTTTATGATCTCTTTGGGATACAGACCTATTAGTGGTATTTCTGGTTCAACGACTATGCATAGTTTGTTTGCCCTTTGGGTATAGTTCCAAATTGCTCTCCAGAATGGTTGGATCAGTTCACAACTCCACCAACAATGCATTAGTGTTCCAATTTTCCCACATCTTCTCCAACATTTCTAATTTTCCTTTTGTGCCATATTGTCTAATCTGATAGATGTGAGGTGGTACCTCAATGTCATTTTAATTTGCATTTTTCTAATCAATAGTGATTTAGAGAATTTTTTCATGTGACTATATATAGCTTTAATTTCTTCCTCTGAAAACCACCTGTTCATAGCCTGTTACAATTTTTCAATTGGGAAAGGACTTGTATTTCATAAATTTACTCACTTCTCTATATATTGTCTAAATGAGGCCTTTATCAGAAACACTTGCTATTAAAAAAAAAAAGCTTTTGTCTTTCCTTCTAATCTGCATTGCCTTTGTTTGTGCGAAAAAATTAATTTAATGTCATGAAAATTATCTATTTTGCATTTCATAATTTTCTCTATCTCTTGTTTAGTCATAAAATCTTCCCTTCTCCATAGACCTGATAGCGCTAAACTATTCCTTGCTCTCCTAATTTGCTTATGGTATCACACTTTATGTCTAAATCATGTACCCATTTTGATCTTATCTTGGTATATGGTGTAAGATGTTGGTTTATGCCTAGTTTCTGCTATACTGTTTTCCAGTTTTTCCAGCAGTTTTTGTCAAATAGTAAGTTGTTATTCCAGAAACTAGATAATCTTTAGTTTTATCCAAAAGTACATTACCATAGTCATTGAATATTGTCTCTTGTGTACCTAACCTATTCCACTGATCTACTACTCTATTTATTACCCAGTAACAAAAAGTTTTGATGAATTCTGCTTTATATTATAGTTTTAGATCTGGTACAGGTAGGCCACCTTCCTTTGCATTTCTTTCATTAATTTCCTTGATATTCTGGACCTTTTGTCCTTCCAGATAAGTTTTGTTATGACTTTTTCTAGTTCTATAAAATAATTTTTGTAGTTTGGTTGGTATGGCACTAAAGTACTAAATTAATTTAGGTAGAATTGTTATTTTTATTTTATTAGTTCGGCCCACCCATGAGCAACTGATGTTTTTCCAATTATTTAGATCTGACTTTATTTGTGTGAAAAGTGTTTTGTAATTGTGTTCATGTAGTTTCTGGGTTTATTTTAGCCAGCAGACTCCTGCATATTTTATATTCTCTGCATTTATTTTAAATGGAATTTCTATTTCTATCTCCTGACATTGGACTTTTTTAGTGCTATAAAGACATGCAGATGATTTATGTGGCTTTATTTTATATCCTTCAAGTTTGCTAAAGCTGTTAATTATTGCACATAATTTTTATTTGATTCTCTTGGATTCTCTAATATACTTAATGTAATTCTATAATATTCTCATACCATCATATTATCTGCAAAGGGCTTCCATTTCTTTTTCTTCTCTTACTGCTAAAGCTAATATTTCTCTGCAATATTAAACAATAGAGGTGATAATGGGTATCCTTGCTTCAGCCCTGATCTTACTGGGAAAGCTTCTAGTTCATCCCCATTACATATAATTCTTCTTTGTTTGTTTTTTTGTTTGTTTGTTTTTTGCTAGGCAAAGGAAAACTCTATTTATTCCTATATTCTCTAGTGTTTTTAATAGAATGGGTGCTGTATTTTGTCAAAAGTTTTTTTTTTCTGCATCTATTGAGATAATCATATGATTTCTATTAGTTTTGTTACTGGTATAGTTCATTATGCTGATAGTTTTCTTAATACTGAACCAGCCTTGCTTTCTGGTATAAATCCTACCTGGTCATCATATATTATCTTGGTGATAAATTGCTGTATTCTCTTTGCTAGTATTTTATTTAAAATTTCTGCATCAATATTCATTGGGGAAATTGGTCTATAATTTTCTTTCTCTGTTTTGGCTTTTCCTGATTGAGGTATCAGCACCATATTTGTGACATAAAAATTTGTTAGGACTCCACCTATTTTTTAAAATAATTTACAAAGTATTGGAATCAATTTTTCTTTAAATGTTTTATAGAATTCACTTGTAAATCCATTTGGCCCTGGAGATTTTTTTTTCCATAAGAAGTTCATTAATGGCTTGTTCAATTTCTTTTCCTAAAATGGGGTTAAACATTTTGTTTTCTCTTCTGTTAACCTGGGCAATTTATATTTTTGTAAACTCATCCATTTCACTTAGATTGTCAGATTTATCGGCATACAATTGGGCAAAATAGCTCCTAATTATTGGTTGAATTTCCTCCTCATTGGTGGTGAATTCACTCTTTTCATTTTTGATGCTCATAATTTGGTTTTCTTCTTTTTAAAAATCAAATTAACCAAAGGTTTATCTATTTTATTGTGTTTTTTTTCATAGCCAGCCTAGCTTTATTTATTAGTTCAATAGTTTTCTGACTTTCTTTTTTAATTAATTAATTAATTATTTTTTAGTTTTCAACAATCACTTCCATAAGCTTTTGAGTTTTAAATTTTCTCTCTCTCCCTCCCCACCTCCCTCCACAAGACAACATGCAATCTGATATAGGCACTACATATGCATTCCTATTAAACATATTTTCACATTAGTCATGTTATAAAGAAGAATTGGAACCAGCAGGAGGAACCACAAGAAAGAAGAAACAAAACAAATCAGAAGAAAAAAAATAACAAATAGTATGCTTTGATTTGCATTAAAACTCCATAGTTCTTTCTTTGGATGTGGATAGCATTTTCCACCATTAGACTCTGGAGATGTCTTAGATCCTTAGATCTTTTTTTTTGTTGTTGTTCAGGCAATTGGGGTTAAATGACTTGCTCACGGTCACACAGCTAGTAAGTGTCAAGTGTTTGGTCTGAGGTCGGATTTGAACTCAGGTCCTCCTTACTTCAGGGCTGGTGCTCTATCCACTGTGCCACCTAGCTGCCCCCAAGATGTCTTAGATCCTTGCATTTCTGAGAAGAGCTAAATCTATCAAAGTTAGTCATCACACAATGTGACTGTTACTGTGTTGTTTTCTTACTTTCAATTCTATTAATCTCACCTTTGATTTTCAAAATTTTTAATTTCATATAGAATTAGGGATTTTTAATTTGTTCTTTTTCTAGCTTTTTTTTAGTTGCATGCCCAATTCCTTGGTCTCCTCTTTCTCTATTTTATTCACATAGGCATTTAGAGATATAAAATTTCACCTAAGAACTACTTCGGCTGTATCCCATTAGTTTTGATATGTTGTCTCATTATTGTCATTCTCTTTGATGAAACTATGGATTATTTCTATGATTTGTTGTCTGACCTACTCATTCTTTAGGATTAGATTAATTAGTTTCCAACTGAACTGTAGTCTATATTTCTATGGACCTTTATTACAATAATTTTTATTGCATCATGACCCTGCCCCTCCTCACCAGTGTTTTGCTTCTGACCACCACCTCCCTCAATCTGCCCTTCCTTCTATCAGTCCCTTTCCCTTTTCTTTCCCCTCCCCCCTACTACTTCTTCAGCCCTCCCTTCTATCTTCCCCCCCTTTTATTTCCCCATTCTCCTCTTACTTCCCTATAGCATAAGATAAATTTCTATACCAATTGAGTGTGGATATTATTTCCTCTTTGAGCCAATCCAATGAAAGTAAGGTTCAAATAATGCTCATCCCCCACTCACCTTTTCCTCTATCTAAACCTTCCCTCAACAAAATAAAAGATGAATTAATTGATACTGACATATGGACCTTTATTATTATGGACCGGTTCTGTGGGTGACCTATCCAACTATATATTACAATATGAAAAAAAAAAAGGCTTTTTTTTGGTCCACTTAGTTTTCCCCCCACAAAAATAGTTAGAATGAATTCTTTTGAATGAAGTTGAAAGGGATTATTATTCCTTCCCTAAGGAGTCTTTGCATTTTAAGAGGTGACAGAGTCTAAAGTAAAATTAGACATAAAAAAATACCATTTTAAAACTAAGGAGTAGTTTTAGAGATCATCTATGCTAGTCCCATCATTTAACAGATGTGGAAATTGGACTTGTCAAATTTAATAAATTTGAGTGACAAAAAAGTTTTTTTTAATTATTGTTTTTTTTTTACAGAGAGTTGGAGAAAAGGCATAAAAATTTAAAAGTTAAAGTCTATACCTTGCCCAGCAAAACTGTAATGACATTACAATGCATCATCATGTATTGCAGTACCTACCACATTCAGAAAATGAACCAACCAATCAACAAGTATCTATTATGTGCAAGACAATAAGCAGGGTTTATGAATCATTTTTATACATACAAAAATGATACTTTCCTAAAGTTCCTGAAGCAGTGATTAATTAAAAATTAATTTTAGTAATTTAATTTTAGTAATTAAATTAAAAATTAAAACTATATTATTAAATTAAATTTTATAGAATATTATTTTTATAACTATATTTATTCATAGTGTATTAGATCAATGATTTATCAAATTACTAAATTAATAAGTTAATTTATTCATTTTATTACTCTATTAAATTGTTTATTTTTATTGTAAAAAGCAAAACCAACAGCCAAAAGCCATTCCGTATGAGCTATATTCAATGGGTTACTGAGTACAACAGCTAAACAAAGCATTTTGACTTTTTTTCATTGAAATGTAGGCATTCCTATCTCAACCAATATTGTTGGTACCAAGTATCCCTTTTTTAGAATCGCAACCCCAATGATGATCACATGCAATAACTTAAAATGACACTATTACGTAACTCTTATTAGGAAAGAAAAAGGTCAAATATTCTTACTTGGTGTATGGAGCCCAAAGCTATTGAGTAAATGAGTTCAGAAGAAAAGAGGTTTCTTGAAGGATCACTACTTCCAAAATTGATGTTCTTTTCTCATTTTTCCTTTTATTCACCACCTCTTAATATTCAGAGTATGACTAGCTCTCCCAAAACTCCTTGTTAAACAGGATCCTTCTCTCTAAATTAAAATAATATATTAGAGATTCCATTTACTTTCTATTAGCAGGAGGCCTAACACTAGTACCCTGTTGATTCTGGTTCAATGTATACATGAAATGAGGGCAATTGCAAATCATTGGAGAGTTAACAAAAGAAGAAACTTTAACTTCTTGAAGGTTATAGCAGAAAAACATAACTCTTCAGGACCCACTGGTTGGCAAGTGTAGGCCCTGTGACAGTCTGTTGTCCAAATGCAAGACTAAAGAAAGACCATCTACCAACTTACGATCTGTTTGAGCATACCAACTCACAAAATTATCTTTTAAGCTGTACAGTTGTTTCGATCTGCTCCAAACGAAGTAGTAAGAAGACTGAGGGAATCAGAGGGCTTTTGAAGCATTTCATTTTTTATATGGATGGGCAACAGAGAGGGAACTAGAAATTGAAACAGGAGACTTGATTGTAATTCATTTAACTTCTCTGACTCTCAGTTGCCTTATCCCCACCTTAGGGATAATAACATCAACTTCATAGGGTTGAATTGCAGATCCTATTGTCTTAACGATGAGGAATTACAATATAAAAATATAAAAACAAGTAATTATTTCTATTGTCTCTCCAATTAAACCACAATTTCCTTGGGGACATGCCTTGCATTTAATGTTTATTTGTATTGCTCACCATTCATAGGACATTGCCTACTTAGAGTAGGTGTTCTTTATACATCAAAAAAAATTGAATAATCAATTAGTTGTTCCCCCTTTCCTCTCCTACCCCTGAAAAAGTGAGTAATTCAATCATTCAGTCAAGAAATATTTATTAAAGTGTGTACGATGTGCCAAGCATTGTGCTAAGTGCTGCAGATACAAAGAAGCAAAAGACAAATGTTACTCTGAAAACTATATCCAGGATAAATTGGAAATAATCAACACTGAGAAGGTACTGGAATAAGGAAGGATTTGAAAAGTCTTTCTGTAGAATGAGGAATTTTAGCTGAAAGAAGACGGGGGATCTAGGAGGTAATGAAGAAAAGGGAGATGTTCTGAATGAGAGGAGAAGAGGGGCAAGTGTGACTGAAGATAGATAAGTATAGTCCAATTTCTAGGGAAAAACAGAACAAAACATTTTGATCCTATATTCTCACTTCAAAAATAGCACTTAAAAAACAGAAACCTGCAGTCCTGTAGTATAGAATTTCTTTAAAATGAGTTGGGAGAATAATTTTAAACTTAAAACCTCCTTTTCCTCCTGAAATACCATACTAAAAAGTACACCTTTTTCCCAAGCAAATAACTAATCAACAGATTTTTTTTCCTAAAATTTCACTACAGATATATTTGCTTCCTTAGGAGTCTCTAGAGCTCTTGCAGGTGCACAACATAAAACTGTGTATATCCTACAATGAGTGTATCATCTGTTTTTAAGAAGCATATTGCTGATTGACAGCACATTGCTGCTCATTTTCAAATGCAGTACTACTCAGTCCAATAGAGTATTTATAGTCCCATAGGCTGCAAGTGCTTATGCTTAAAATGTGAAAGGAGAGGGACAGATGCAAAGGTGAAGCATTTAATGTGTTTTGCAATAATCTTCTCTTTATATAGCTTTGAAAAGGAAATACAATCTCTCCTTTGAGTTTATTCTGGACTTTGGTAGATAAAAATCAGTGATGTTTGAAAATTTGTAAAGGAATTTTAACTATAACTCTTCAATGCTTCAATATTCCAAGTAGCTTAGATTTTTCTCAATATGGATAGAGGGTGTCATGTAGAGTTGTTTTGATCTTAAAATTCATAACCTTGAAGTCAGTCTTGTAAAGAGGCTTTCCCAGTTGTTAGTCAGAATGGTCACCTGACAGCAGACATAGAAGTCCATCACCAGGCCCAGGTCAAAGCATAGAAAGGTGGGTAAGACTTCTCAGAGTCTGAGTTCAGTGGGAATAGCCTTTGAGAATTCAAAGTTCCCTCTTCAGTATGATGAGATACTGGGTTAGGAATGTAATAAAGGTTTTTCAACATTTTAGTAATTTATTTGTGACAAATATTTATTTAATTAATTTAATTAAACAAAGTACTACTACCCTCTATCCCCAATCCCATTGAACTCTCCCTTGTAATATCAAAATCAAATAAAAAATTTAAAAACTATGATTAAGCAAAACACCTGATACAATGACCATATCTGACAAGGCATACAACTTTCTGCTGTAGTAGAAAGCAGTTGAACTTGTTTATCTACTGTGAGGAGGTAAGTATGCTTTATTATCCATTTCTTTCTATCGTAACTTCTTTTTGAGTTACCCCAAGTTGAAATACCTTTTAAAGATGTTTTCATTTAACATTTCCTTAATATATGTTTACCTTTATTTATATGTGCATAGTTACAGATTGTGTTATTTCACTTATATTCCTTAATATTAATCTTCTAATGTTTCTCTAAATTCTTCATATTTGCCATTTATCACTCCATAATACTTTCTCGTTATATTATATGAGGTTTCATTTTTTCTGCTGGGACCAACTGATGATCACCCACTTTACTTCTAGTTCTTTCCCCCACAAACATTAGTAATTGTGTTATGTTGTTGTAGAGAGATTGATGATGGATAAGTATATGATAGGCAGATAGATAGATAGATAAATAATCTTGCCTTTTATCTTCATTTCCTAGAGGTAAAAGTACAACAAAGGGATCTCTGGGTAAAAGGTTTCATGGTAAAAAAAAAAAATATCATATTTCTTGTGTAATTCCAAATTGAGATCCAGAATTCTGGAATGCATGGACCAATTCAGAATTCTGAAAGCATATTAGTATTCCTGTCTTCTCACTGTTTCATTAAAATATTTATTCCTGTTTTTTTTTGTCAACTTTGCCCATTTGCAGTGTGAGGCAAAATCTAAGACTCATTTAAATATGCATTTTTCTTACTATTAGGCATGCATTCAAATGGTTACTTATAGTTTTCCATTCTTCTAATAACAATTGCTGTGGAAGTATCTTTAAAACTCTCCTGACTGGCAGATTATTTACTCATACCAGAAACAGAAGAAATCACAACAGATAAATTAGATCATTTGATGATATCATAATTAAAATGATTTTTCACAAACAGATTCAATGAAATTGTGACAAGAAAGGAAATCATTGGGGGAAATCTTCACATCTAACATCTCTGATTACTATTTTTCCCTTTTCTTTTAGATTTTCAGGACGTGTCTTTTTCCTGGTTCTTGTCCTACCTATCCAACTGCTCCTTCTCTGGATCCTTCGCTGGATCCTATTCCAGAGCACTCCCTCTAACCATAGGTGTATTTCTCAGTTCTATTCTGGGCCCTCTTCCCTCCCTCCTTCACTTGTTGATCTCATAAACTCCCATGCATTAAATTACCATCTCTATGTTGATGATTTATTAACCTACTTATTTATAAATCTACCTACCTACCCCAGCCTCTCAGCTGACCTCCAATCATGCATCTCCAACTGCCTTTCAGACTCCTTGAACTGGATTCCAGTAGACATCTTATACTTAACATGTCAAAAAATGCTACTATCTTCTCCCAAAATAGTATCGTCCCTCATGCCTTACCTGATAGTGTAAGGGGCAACACCATCCTCCCACACCCTCAGGCTCACAACCTAGGAATCATCTTAGACTCTTCACTCTCTTACCTGCATATCCAAACTATTACCAACTCTTGTCATTTGAACTTTCAAAACATCTCTCACGTCTATCCCCTAAAACATCATCTTAATTCAGAATCATCACCTTTTGCAAGGCAGTCCAATAGTCTCCTAATTGTTCTCCCTGACTCATCTCCTCTCCAAACTAGCATTCACAGAGTTGATAGGGTGATTTTCCTAAAGCACAGGTCTTGCCATGGAACTCTTGTATTCAATAAATTGTAGTGACTCCCTATAACTTCTAGTGTCTGATACAAATCCCTCTGTGTGGTAGTTACTGTTTTGCACAGCCTAGCTCCAATCAGTTTTCCTGCTATTCTTCATACCCAAAACAACATCTCCTGTGTCACTTCCTTTTCCCAGGCTGTCCCTCATGGCTAGAATGCATACCCATGTCACTTTTGCTTCTTAAGATTCTGAGTTTTCCTCAAAGCTCATCTCAAATTTCCCATTCTACATGGAGAACCCAAAGTTTAAAAAACAAATATTAAAAAAGAGGGGAATGTTAAAAATTGTTTTTACATGCAACTGGGAAATAAAATACAGACAATAGGGTATAGAAATCAATCCTGCCCTACAGGAAAATAGAAGGTGGTATAGAAGGGAAAGGGGGGGTGATAGAAGGGAGGGCATATTGGGAGGAAGGGTATGCAGAATGCACACTATCTTGGGGTGGGGGAGCAGAAAGATGGGGAGAAAAATTGGAACTCAAAATCATGTTTAAGTGAATGTTGAAAACTAAAAATAAATAAATTTTTAAAAAATTTAAAACAGAATAAGGACTGTCTCATTTTTATTTTATATCCCCAGTGCATATCATAGTTGGTCTAGTACATAGTCATCACTTCTGCTTATTAATTGATATAGGATCTATAGGAATTCTAAGAATTTTAGCCATTTCAAAATAGGTAAGTGATATGAACAAATATTTTTAAGAGGAAGAATTGGAAACTATAACCATAAGCAAATTTTCCAAATTACTAACAATAATAATAATCAAATAACTTTTAACATTCATCTCATACTTAGTAAATTGGTAAAAATGACAGAGATAAAAATCACCAATGATATAGGTGTGTGGGAAGATAGGCATACTAATTTACTATTAGTAGAGGTAAAACAATTTAGAAGTATACAAATGTGAATAAAATTCTATTCTCTTTGACTCAGAAATCCCATTAGGTATATACACCAAGAAGGTCAAACAGTATTTCCATAGATACCAAAATATTGATAGTTGCATTTTTTGTAGCTAAGAATTTGAAATAAAGTGGGTGTCCATTGGTTGTCAAGTGGTTAAAGAAATTAGAATACATGAGTGTAATGGAATACTATTTCATCATAAGAAATGAATATGAAGAATCCATATAATCATGGCTAGACATATGAACAGATTCAGAATGAAGTGGAACCTGAAAAATAATAAATCCAGTGGCCATAGCTGTGTAAATAAGAAGGACACTGAATGCTATGTAATGATAATGACACCAGTGAAAAATTAAAAAAAAAAGTTTTCCCCTCCCTTCATTGCAAAGGTGGGACATTGAGGATACATAGAGTTAAATTTGCTGTCAGACATGGTAAATGGTTGGTTTTGCTGAACTCTTTTTCATATTGAATACTTCATTCAGCAGGGCAGAGAGGAAGGCCATATTAGGATTAGGAATGTATACTAGAAAATCGTATATTTTGTTAAGAGTATTTTAGGAAATAGAAATATCATTTTAAGAAATGAATATGACATTACACTATTATAGTGAAGTTAATTGAAAACTTGATAGTTTTAGTATCAGGTCCTTGGTTCAGATCTTGGGTCTTTTACTCTGTGAACTTAGCAAAGTTACTTATACTATTTGGACATCATATACCCATCTTTAAAATGAAGTGTTTGGATTTAATGTTTTAATGTCCTTTCCAGCTCTAAACCTACAAGATATAATTATTATATTGTCATCCATTAGATTGTAAGCTCCTTGAGGGTGGAGACTATCTTTTAGCTCTTTTGTTATCTACAGTACTTAGCACAGTATCTGGCACATAATAGGCACTTAATAAATGTTTATTGAATTGAATTGATTAAAACAGATATAAGAAATATTTTAAACATGTTTAGAAGAACTATGGTGATTTTATGATTTAATAAAATAATTGTAAATCAAAAAGAAATTAAATCGTTTGAGTACCAGGCTATACAGATGTGTTATTTGAGTGGGCAGTCCTGGGAAAGGAAGAAGGGAACAAGCATTTATTAAGCACTTCCTATATACCAGATAATATGCTGAGAACTTTATGAATATTTCATTTGATGCTCACAAGAAGCCTGGGAGGTAAGTGCCATTATTATCTCATTTTACAGTTGAGAAAGTAAAGGCTGACAAATATTTGCCTAGGGTCAAACAGCCAGGAAAGGTGTGAGGATAGATTTGGATTCAGATCTTCCTGAGTACAGGCCCTGAACTCTATCCACTGTGGAATCTTTTGTTGTTCAGTTATTTTCATTTAAGTCTGACTCTTCATGACGTTATTTTGGATTTTCTTGGCAAAGATGCTGGAGTGGTTTGCATTTCCTTCTTCAGGTCATTTTACAGATGAAGAAACTGAGGCAAACAGGGTTTAGTGACTCGCCCAGGGTCACACAACTATAACGTGCCTAAGGCTGGATTTGAAATCAGGAAAACTCATTTTCCTGACTCATTCCCAGCACTCTATCCACTGTGCCATCTATCTGCTTCTAAATGCTGAGAGAAACTCTGCTCTGATTTCTTTTTAATTCAAATGGACTCAGATAAAATGGTACTAATCAATCAGTTTGGACTGTAGAGGGCCCTCTAAGTTTAGAGCTCATATTTGTCTGTGACACACTTTACCTGGAAATGTTGTTCTTGATTTATTTGGCTACTCAATGTTGATTTTATAGAGCAGCTAAATGAGTGGTTGATAACTTGCTTATGGAGTTGAAGAAGAGCTGTGCATGAGGAGAAGAATGGAGAGGCTGCATTACACTAATACTGTATAAATGGTCTGTGTAGAGGTAAGAAGGAAACTACTAGTTTAATTTACAATGTGTGTGTGTGTGTGTGTGTGTGTGTGTGTGTGTTTGCTCTATTCCAAGTATAAGGAATAGAAAACCTGTTTATTAGGAAATAACCATTATTAAGTACTTATGTTCCAGGGACTGTGCTCAGAGCTGGTCCTCATAATGTAATCTGTTATACCTTAAAGGCGTCATGAGTATAGGACTTTGAAACTGAAAGAGTTATAGGCATGCTTTTTAAGCTGGAAGGAGGTTGACAAGAGCAGAGAAATAAATAATAAAAGCACTTTAATGCATGGCTAGTGGGGAAAAGCAGTGTGTCAGTTTCTGGGATGCCTATGTATCATGAAAGAAGGTTTCTAGTCCTTTGACCTATTTTCCAAATAAAGCAAATAAAGACAATGCATTTGTTTCCTATACTCAGCCCTTGTTTGTTTGTGTTCCTCAAAATGAGAGATAAAAGGCAGATGGTCAGAGCCCAGAATAAGTATCGGTAGGAATGTAAGTTGGAGAAAACTTTCCCTCTGAATGAATAAACAGGCAGTTACATTGCATAAAGGGTAAGGAGACAGACCTGAATTCATATCCTTCCTCGGCTTCCTAATCACTGTGCGGTGCTGACTTAAGCTGTCAACCTAAGTTTCCTCATCTGTAAAATGAGGATGATAATAATAGCATCTACCTAACAGAGCTTGTACTGAGGATCAAGTGAAATAATATATGTAAAGTGCTTATTTAAATATTAACTATTATGATAACCAACTTCTAAGAAAAATAGAGAAGACTTAAATGATCTTATTAATACTCTTCGTTAAGTGATTCAGCACTACCCTGCCCACCACCAAAGCATTCTACTTCCAATGGAGAAACCCAGAGGAAGACTCAGACCCGCCCACAACCCAACCAAGTTATTTCAGGAAAACTAAATTTTCTAGCTTTACTTATCATTTGGATAGGCTACATGGGTGTAGAGTGGAAGGAATAGTACTAGAAAACTAAACTAGTAGTCTTTTCTTTCAACATGATGCCCATACTGGGAGGAAATTTCACAGCTGAAGCTCCCTTCAAACAGTTTCTTCAGTCATCCTTTCACTTTTTCTGTTAGACTTCTTCTGAAACACACATTCATGAGTTTCTAACTTTCCTTCCATGCCCTCTCTGCTCTGATCCCAAATACATATTCAGAATAGGCATTAACTACCTCTCCTTCCATACTGCTATACTTATAGCACCAGGGCGCTACTCCATTATGTTAAAGCCATATATTCTAGTTCTCTGGCTGCTTCCTGATGCTCCCTAACACCCAACTTGGATTACAGTTGGTGGGAAGGCTATCTACCATGGCAGGGGACAATAACTATCTTTCTTTAGAGTTACAAGACCCAGATACTCCTAATGACACTCTTGTTAGGTCCCATTAATAGGTCAAGTTAAATTGGCCTTAACCTTAGCACGATAATGGCAACTTTGGGCATTACAAGGAAGTAGAATTCCTTTCCTCGTGGAACACTCAGACACAATGGATTTCAATAGTAATAATCTAAGGCTCCAGATTGTTTCTCTAATAATGCATTTTACAAAAATCTCTAGAATGCATGGTACTTTCTGCTATCCTCTTACAACATTTACTAATATTTTGCCAGGAGTTGCTATTTGTGATTCTTCCCAAGTTCTGGTTGTAACTGATATTCCTGAAATCACAAATGAGATACAAGGTCTGTGTTGCTGAAGGTGCCACCTAGGGCTGTCTTCTGACAAGCATTTTAATCCCCTTCTGCTCTTCTTCTTTGAAATCAGTAAGTGTATGTGTAATCAAAGAACAAATAGGAGCACTCAATGAAATTAGTGGCTGGTACATTTAGAGCTCAACCCTGATATAAGACTTCATGCAAGGACGGGTTTTCATCTTTCTCTGCATGCTGTGGAGCTGAACTAAATGGAAAGTATAAAGGTTTTCAAAGGCAGTTCCACATCCAGACAAACACTAAGAAGCCATAGGGGGAATAAAGAGGCCCAGTGCTGTATAATTAGCTCTCTTTCCCTGATTTCATGCATCATTCCAACTAAATTATGTGACTAGATAATTTCATGACAGATGTCAATTGATACATTAGGAGGTAAAGTGGTATAGAGCATTGAATTTGGTGTTATAGGACCTGGGTTTCAATCTAGACTCTGCCATTCATCAAATTTATAATCTCAAGTCTCTCAACCTCTCTAGGATTCGGTTTTCCCGTCTGTAAAACAAGAAATTTGAACTAGATTGCTTCTAAGACTTCTCCTAGCTCTGGAATTACAAGCCTGTGATATGTGGCCTATTTTAGTATTTAGGTATTTTAGTATATAAGAAATCAATTAGATGGTAGCTGTCAGAAAACAAGAAGACAACAAATTGGTCAAATCAATTATTTATTGAGTACCCACTGTTTATAGGGCACTATAAAGCCATGATAGAGAATATAAAGTAGAAAAAAAGCATGGCTCTTACCATCAAGAAGCAAGCTACAAGCACATGAACAAATAAATAAACAATAAATTAAAAAACAGCACATTACATGATGCTAATGTGGTAGGATAAATGGCAAATACCATGAATTCTGAAGAAGGAGAAATCTCTGTGGGCTAAACTGACTCGAGTACCCACAGTATACTTTGTAGCTTACTTATGAGCTTATTATTATTCATTATTTTGTACTGAGATGTTTCTCTGGCTGCTTCCTGACGCTCCTTAACACCCAACTTGGATTACAGTCGTTGGGAAGGCTATCTACCATGGCAGGGGACAATAACTATCTTTCTTTAATGTTACATGACCCAGATACTCCTAATAACACTCTTGTTAGGTCCCATTAATTTGCAACCTCTACCCCTAATAGACTGTGTGCTCAGTGACAGCAAGGACCAGAGACATATACAACACACTGGGGCAAAGAGCAAAGGCACAGGAATACTAGTCTCCATGATGATGATGCTGTGATACAGAGCAACCATTTCTATGCTAACACAAGGGAGTGGGACTTCAGGAGGTAGAACTCACATAAGGTGTTATATCTAGGAGAAGAATCATGTGAATCTGGTAGCTTCCTATTTTACATAATTCTTTTAAGCAGGTGCTTGATTCAGTTTCCAGCTTACTGAAGGAGAATAACTGCTTTTAGTTCCCTATTCATTGTGGTACTCTGGAGCAAAGTACTGGACACATCACCTACTTTATAACCTTGGAAGAAACTATGCCTTCCAGAATATCAAGGGAACTAATGAAAAGAAATTCAGGGGAAAGTGGCCTAGCCATTTTAGATCTTAAGTTGTAAAGCAGCAATCATTAAAACTACTTGGTACTGACTAAGAAATAGAGTGGTGGATCAGTGGAACAGGTTACGTCTGTAAGACACAACAGTCAATGGCTATAGTAATCTACTATTTGATAAATCCAAAGACTCCAGCTTCTTGAATAAGAAATTACTATTTAGCAAAAACTGCTGGAAAAACTGGAAAATAGTATGGCAGAAACTAGACATAGACCAACATCTTACTCACCTTACCAAGATAAAATCAAAATGGGTACATGATATAGATATAAAGACTGATACTATAAGAAAACTAGGAGAGCAAGGAATAGTTTACCTGTAAGATCTATGAAGAAGGGAAGAATTTATGACCAAACAAGAGATAGAGAACATTATGAAATGCAAAATGGATGACTTTGATTAAATTAAATTGAAAAATTTTTGCACAAACAAAGCCTAGACTAGAAGAGAAGCAGAAAGTTGGAAAACAATTTTTATAGCCAGTGTCTTTGGTAAAGGCCTCATTTCTTAATATATAGAGAACAAAGTCAAATTTATAAGAATACAAGTCATTCCCCAATTGATAAATGATCAAATGATATGAAGAGGCAGTTTTCAGGGGAAGAAATTAAAGCCGACTATAGTCATATGAAAAAATGCTCTAAATCACTACTGACTGGAGAAATGCAAATCAAAACAACTCTGAGGTACCACATCACATCTATCAGATTGGCTAACATGACAAAACAGGAAAATGAAAATTGTTGGAGAAGATATGAGAAAATTGGAACACTAATTCATTGTTGGTGGGGTTGTGAACTGATTCAACCATTCTGAAGAGCAATTTGGAACTATGCCCAAAGGGCTATAAAGATGTGCATACCCTTTGACCCAGCAATACCACTTCTAGGTCTGAATATCAAAGAGATCATAAAAATGCGCAAAGGACCCACATATACAAAAATATTTATAGCAGCTCTTTTTGTGGTGGCAAAGAATTGGAAATTGAGGGGCTGCCCATCAATTGAGAAATGGTTGAACAAGTTGTGGTATATGAATATAATGGAATACTATTGTGCTACAAAAATGATGAGCAGGCAGACTTCAGAAAAAAACCTGGAAAGACTTATATGAACTGATGCTGAATGAAATGAGCAGAATCGGGAGAACATAGTACACAGTAACAGCCATATTATGTGATAGACTTAGCTCTTCTTGGCAATGGAAGGATCTTAGAAACTCCAAAAGACTCATGATGGAAAATGCTATCCACATCCAAAGAAAGGACTTTGAAGTATGAAGGCAGATGGAAGCATACTATTTGCTATCTTTTTTTTTTTTTTGTTCGTCTTGTTTCTTCTTTCTCGTGGTTCCTCCAATTAGCTTTAATTCTTCTTTACATGATGAATAATGTGAAAACTTGCTTAATATGAATGTACAAGTAGAGCCTATATCAGATTGCCCATCATCTTGGGGAAAGGGGAGGACAGGGAGGTGGAGAAAAGTTAAAACTCAAAATCTTATGGAAGTGAATGTTGAAAACTAAAAATGAATTAACAAATTACAAAAAAAAAAAAACTTCGTCTTATTGAAAATAGTATCTCCCACGAGTGTTTAGCTCTTTATTCTGCATGCGATAGGCACTTAAAATTTTTGTTAAAACAAAGACTTCTTGAAAGAAAAGGCATTTGAGCTGGTCCTTTCAAAATAAGTAGGATTTGGAGGCAGCTAGGTGGCACAGTGGATACAGCACTGGCCCTGGAGTCAGGAGGAGCTGAGTTCAAATTTGATCTCCAACCAGACACTTGACACTTACTAGCTGTGTGACCCTGGGCAAGTCACTTAACTCCATTGCCTTGCAAAAACAAACAAAATAAGTAGGATTTGGCTAAAGAGAAAGGAGACAAATGGGTACTCTAGGTGAAAGAAAAGATAAGAGCAAATCAAAGGAACTTATTTGCATTCATTGTTACACTATTGTCTATAATATGAACAAACAAATAATTGTGCTCACCAGATCTATTTTTGAGGTTATACATCATAACTGAAACCCTAGACTATTCAATGGCACATTTTCTCCCATCTCCCCAGTAACTATTGCCTAATCTAGAATTATAATGTGGATGCCTGGGTCCCTTCCAACTTTGGATCCATTTCACTCTTGGTTTTTAGACCTAATGCCTACTCTTCGCTCTATGCCCTAGATTGACTTTGATTTCTTTTCCACCTGTGTTCCAGGCCATTCTTTGTGTTTGTGGTTTCAGCATGATCAAAAAAGGAGATGAACAGATAGAATCATTTCGACCAATGGCATGGTCTCTCCAAAAGGTCATAGTATGGCATAGGGGAAAGAGTGCTATATTTGGAGTTAGAAGACCCGAGTTCAAGTTTCACCTCTGCCATTTGCTAGCTGTGTGGCATTGGCAAGTCTGGGCCTCTATTTCCTCAACTGTAAAATAAAGGTGTTAGATTTGATGAAATCTGAAGTGTGTTTTAGATCTAAAGTCCTGATCTTTGCCCTGTAAGGTATTCTCAGAGAGTCCAGGGGCTAGAGAGAATGATTGCTACTGCTGCAATTCCACATCTTTCGAGAATTACACGTTATCTGTCATTGGGGCAGGCTCAATCACTCAGCAGCTCATGTACTGCAGGAACAATTTCATTCCACCTTGTCCTCACATAGGGGTAAATCAGGTAACCTCATACTTCATATATCAGGCCATTAACAAGGCTGCATATTTGAGGTGAAAGAGAGTTGATGAGCTATTGTAAAGCAGGCAGTAGTATAAATAATGGGCTAAAGATTTTATATGTTATACAACCAAATGAGCAATCTGGCAAGCACATAACGATACAAGTGTATGCTTCCCTATATGCCTGTGTGTGGCACGCACACATGCATAAACACTTTCAATAGCTCTGAAACCCTTCATAGGGCTACTCAGAAAAGCTTCACTTAGATCTCTCTTTGCTGACTCTGGGTGTTGGCCTTGATTTTAGAGTAATTTAATTGTAGATATAGGATTCCTATGAGCTCAGAGGGTCAGGTCCCTAGTGTACTTAACAGAATACTGGTAGGGGCTTAGGAGAGATATAATTGCACTTGCTAGCTATGCTAATGCAGGTCAGGTATATGACCTGCCTACTGAGAGGAGCAGAGTGGGAAAAGGATATGCTGAATAAGGCTGGGTGGGAGCAGAAAAAAATCAGCAGAAACTGATGATTGTTCAGTTCTCTTGTTGCTGTGTTCAGCACAGAGGTAAATGGCAAGCTATCTAGTGGTAGGGAACAGGGATATCAGTACTGTCAGATGTTGTCATCTTTATTACCATCTCTGGGAATTTCTTTTGGTATCTCTACGATGGTAAGGGCAAATTGTCTCAATGGTGCCATGGTTGCTACAATGATTTGTTTAACTGTTTACCTTTGGTTGTCTCTAACTCTTAATGAATTATAGAAATCCATGATTGTTAACTTTCAATTTTCTATGCATAGATTTCTCCTCATCTGGAAACATAGTTCTTTCTGTCTAAATTTCCCAGGCACTTCCCCCACCCTGATTTACTTTTGACTTTCCTTTCTTTTTCTCTTTCAGCATTATAAAGCTTGCTAAGAGAAACTAGTTAGTGATTTTCATTAGTTCTGTATTGTCATAGAATAATATTAGAGAAAAGGGGACAGGAAGATAGTCATGGTAACATGGAAAGATAGCACTTTTCCATATCTATTTTATATTTTATTATATCCCTCCACACACAAAAAAAGTCAAGACTTTTCTACTTCCATACATTTTCTCTAAATAGTTTGCAAGTCAACAACTTCTGTATTCTTCCCCAGAAATTTCATTATTTCCTTCTCTGTTTTTTTTTAACTGGACCTATGATTTCATCTGTGTAGGGAATTCCCTGCGAGAAATTTTCCCTTCCAAAGCAGTTCACACCTCCTAACCTAGAATCTTAGTTGCCTGGAGGCCTTGCAAGGCTAAGCAACTTGCCAGGGTCAAAAAGCCAGTATGTGTCTGAGGCGGGTATTGAATCTAAGTCTTCCTGATGCCAAGGCACACTATACCAGGTTTCCTCTTTTCCCTCTGATAAAAGAGAGAAAAATGAAAGGGGGGGTCATTTAAAAGGCAAACATCTTTTATAACTCACATATTTCTAAAATATAAAGGAAAGATCTTCAAGTATTTCATATTATAAAAATTTATATGGACAATTGACATTTAAATGTAAACTAGCACCTTTACTCATATTTTATGTTCACTGACAGATATAAGTACTTGATTAAATAATAACTAATATTTGATTTATATAGGTCTATCCTCACTAATTTTTATGTTTAATACATTAATATAAGGGAAAAATGGTTCCTCTACACTGTTAGCCACATCGCACACAAAAAAAGTATCTGCTATCCAAATAAGAGATAGAAGGGAATATGGGAACTAAAACAGATAATTTTGATTACATGAAATTACAAAAGGTTTTACACAAACAAAATCAATGCAGACAAAATTAGAAGGAAAACAGGAAACTCACGGGGGTAGAATTAAGCCTCATTTCTCAAATATGGAAATGAAACAAATTTATAAAAATAAGTGACATTCCCAGTTGATAAATGGTAACAATATGAACAGCTACTATTCAGAAGAAATCAAAGCTATTTATGGTCACATAAAATGCTATAAAATCACTACTGATTGGAGGAAAGCAATTAAAACATCTCTGAGATACCAACTCAATCATACCAAATTGGCTAACATGACAGCAAAGAAAAATGAGAAATGCTGGAAGGGATGTGGAAAAATTGGGATACTAACACATTGTCGGTAGAGTTCTGAACTAGTCAAACCATTCTGGAAAACAATTAGGACTGCGCAAAATGGGCTACAAAACTGTGCATACCCTTTGAACTAGCAATATCACTACTAGATCTGTATCACAAAGAGATCAAAGTAAAGGGGAAAGGATCTATTTGTACAAAAGTATTTATAGCAGCTCTTTTTGTGATGGCAAAGAATTGGAAATTGAGGAGATGTCCATCAGTTGGGGAAAGGCTGAACAAGTTGTAGTCCATGATTATAATAGAATACTATTGTGCTATAAAAAAATGATGAGTAGGATGGTTTCAGAAAAACCTGGGAATTCTTACATGAACTGATGCAAAATAAAGTGAGCACAACCAGCAGAGCAATGTACATAGTAACAGCAATACGATAAGGCTTATCAACTGTAAAAGACTTAGCTACTCTGATCAAGACAATGATCTCATAAAATTCCAGAAGACCCCATGATCAAAAGTGTTTTCCACCTCCAGAGAGAGAACTCTGAATGCAGCTTGAAGCATACTTTTTTAAAAACTCTTTTATTTTTACTGTTTTGTTTTGCTTGTAGCAACATAGCTAATATGAAAATATGTTTTGCATGACTTCACATGTGTAATTGATATCAAATTGCTTTCCTTTTCAGGGAGGGGAGAAGGTAGGAAGAGAGTGAGAAAATTTGGAACTCAAAATTTTAAAAAAATCATTATTAAAAATTTTTAACACACAATTGGAAAATATTTAATGAAAGAAAAAAATAATAAATCACCTTCCCTAGGAGCAACCACTGTTCTTCCAAGACATTTTAAACCAATGTAAATTAGGAGTACCAAATGGTGACAAAATAGCTTTATTTCTGCTAGGCATGTCAGAAATACTGCATGTCAGAAATACTAAGTTTTGTTCAGTATGTAGAAATAGTCCTCAAATTACAAGATCTGTGAATCCAAATATTGCTTCAGTCTATGTTATAAATCCAGTTATCTGTAATATGCAATTTTATTATTGTGTGAGCTTTTATAAGGAAATTGGTAGAAGATAGAATACTTGTGATATTGTAAAGTACACACCTTATTGTACGTTATTACATTGACTCAACTTTGTTGTTGTTTTTTTTTTTTTAATGAAACTTCTTGTTGGCCTTGTACATACATGTCGACTTCACCATGTTTAACCAATATGCTAGCTTCCCAGAGGGGATAATTAAATACAATTCTTTGCATATTTTGTAACCTAGAATTGCATAAGAGAGAATCAGGCATTTAGTGACTGGTACAGGCAGTGATTAATGATAGGTAGCACGGCATAGTGGATAGAGAATTGGCTTCGGAGGTAGGAAGATGTGGGTTCACTTTCTGCATCTGACTCAAATGGACTGTGTGGCCTTCAACAAAGGTCTTGACCCACTAAAAAAAATGAAAAGAAAAGAAAAAAAGGGGTAAGTAGGTGCTGCAGTGAATAGAGCACCGGCCCTGGAGTCAGGAGGACCTGAGTTCAAATCCGGCGTCAGACACATAATACTTCCTAGTTGTGTGACTCTGGGCAAGTCACTTAACCCCAATTGCCTCACTAAAAAAAAAAAAAAAAAAAGGAGAGAAAGGTCTTGACCTCTCAGTGTTATAGGTGTTAAACTCAAATAGAAACTGATCCCTATGTGCTCATTATTAGCATTATTACTTAATACTATTCATACTTACATATTGACTTAGAAAACCATAAATTAACATTATATTTTATTTTTTATTTATTTTGTTAAACCTTTCCTAATTACATTTAATATGGTTTGGACCACAGTCAGAGTCTTGGTGCCCACATGCATCCACAGGCAAGTTTGACAATTCTATCTAGGCAACTCTTTAAGAGTATGAGTTTCAGAGAAAGTGCCAAGATTCATTGTTAGGGGAAGCATACTCACCTGGTAATTCTTTATACCAGTGAAATGAAAAATCAATTTCCTATTCATAACCTCCTACTAATAATGATTATATAACCAAAAAATTGTCCTAAATGGAACTAAAAGAGAAAAAAGGTCATTTGGAGTAAGGTGTTATTGCAATTATGGAAACTTTAGGGGACATTTAAAAGATTATTATTATAAAACTGTTGGGGACATGACATTTTGATGAATGTTTAGTCAATAACATTTGTGGAAATACCTCACAGAATCACAGAGTGTTAGAGGCATCTCAAAAGGTATCATAAACTATCTTTTGGAGCAAGAAGGTGAATAAGGAAGAAATAGGTTCACTGGTTAGGAAGTATCATTAAATGTTATCAGATGAGAGAGAAGGCAAAACTCTTCTCTTTTTGTCTTTTTCACCAAAGACTTTCAACTTTAAGTTGGAAATCCACGTTTGCATGGACGGTTTAAGTCCTTTTTTCAAATGTTTGATGGCTATTTCATAGACCTTGGTCTAAATTATCCATCTGAGCTCCTCTTTCATGGTCATACAGTGTCAAAACGTGGTTCTAGGTGTGTACAAACAGAGGAGAAAAGAAGAAGGAGACATATCTCTAACTCCTTTTTAAACTATTTTTTTTATCTGACCTCCTCAGAGTGTTCCTTGAACATCTAAATTGACTATCATGATCCTAATAAGATTTAGACATCAAAGAGTCTTTGCAGATCATCCAGTCCAATTTCTTCAGTGAGGAAACTGAGGCCCATAGATGTCTTCTCTGCCTCATTTCCATTAATTCTTTGCAGTTACATAGCCAGAATCTCTTTTATTTTAGATTTCATATTAATAAAAAACCTACTTCTTAAATAAATGAAGTGAATAAACTTTATATTTCTCTTCTCTGAATAGTTTGCATTTGAAAACCCAAGTAAAAAGTACTTGTAAATTTTCATCATTTAAAAATCCCACATTAAATAAAATAGTAGAATACCTAAAGGGATGCAACACCTTATGGGTTGTCACAAACAATAATCTGTGCAAGAGATAAATTGAAGATGGATGCATAGAAACTCATAAAATCATGATATGTTAAAAAGAAATTACTCCAGGTAGATAACAACTTTCTGTAGAAGATCATTACCATGAACTGGAATGGTTTCAAAATATATATACATCTCAAGAAGTTAAGGAAATCTTGCTGTTGTTGTTGTTTTCATATTCAGTTCATGAAAAGACTGTTCAGCCCAAGCACATAGCTATGGCTTAGGGCATGTTGGGAAGCTCATATATATCCTCCCATAATGATGTATCAGTGCTTACTATTCTCTATTGGCCCAGGAAAATAAGAAAAACCCAAGTGGGAGGCAACTTTGTAAAATGGAAAAAAAATAATCTAGTGCTGGGGTCAGGAGATCTGAGTTCAAATTCAACCACTAATATTTATGATCTGGGTAAACATAGACAAATTATTTGATTTCAGTGAACTTTAGTTTTCTCATTTGTAAAATTGGGGTAATTCATTGGATTGTTGTGGGGAACAAACTTTGTCAACTCTAAATCCTATATAAAAGGTTTTTTTTGTTCTCTTTTCTTTCTGGATTAGATGCAAATTTACAATATCCTTCCATATATATAGTTTTATTGAATATATCCAATATCAAAAATCATAAAATCAAAATGTCTTTTTTAAAGGAATTATAAAACTACAGTCTATATTTTTCTGTTATAATTTTGGAGTTGCAGCTAATATAAGGATTATCCTATTGATATTTCAATTGTTTTTTATTCTAATGTCTTTGCTTCCAGAAAACATTTTATAAATAACCAAATTCACCTTGCAAGTTTGTTTTTTGAAAGGCAGTGAGACATATATTAATAGATTTTAGAGCTAGAAAGGACCTTAGAGGTCATCATGAATAACTCCCTAATTTTACAGACAGGGAGCTGTGCTCCAAAGATATTATTAAGTGACATTTTTAAGGTTAACATAGCTAATGAGTATAGAATTAGGAAGAGCACCAATATCTTTCAACTTTCAAACTAGTGCTTTAGGTACAATATCATACTGACCAGATAAAACTTTTTTTGTAAATGAATAGAATCCTTCATTAATTTAGGCCAGAAGACTGAATCTTCAAAAACATAAAAGAGAATTTGGTACTAGTTCTATTATTCTCTCTTGTCTTCTGATTAGCAGCCTTCTAATTCAATCCAACAAACATTTAATTAAGTTTCTATTACATTTAAGACATTGTGGTAGGTTTTGGGGGTGGATACAAAGACATTTTGAAAAGTCCCTGCATTACAGGCATTTACTTTTTATTGCAATTATTCAAAATCTAAAGAGATAATTTGAGATGAGTAGCAAGCAGGGTATTGGCAGAAGATACCCTCTTGGAGGTTGTACAAGAGCTAAAGATTTTAAAAGGTAAAGGCTAGGAGAACTTGTAATTCTATGTACTGAGGACTGCTTTTATCAAGATGGAGATAAAATGCTGAATTCTGAGGAAAGAATTTAGGCCATTTGTCTGGTAAGTAGATTACGTGAAATGTGAAATGAAGTTGGAAAAGTAAGGAGAAACCAGATAGTTAAAGGCCTTTATGTGCTATGAAGTTTATTCTTTATTTTTTGAGGCAGTAAGGGGTCACCTAAACTTCTTGAGGAGAGGAGTGACATAGTTATACTTGTGTTTGGTGGCATGGCTTCACTCTCTTATCCCGCTGAAACAATGGAATTATTGCAGTCATCCCAGCCTATCCAGTAGCCACTATCTGGTCCTGACGAAATCTGAAAATGAACAAAACTAAACTAAAAAGAAAACTGGAAGGTTGATTATCCACCACTTCTTTTCAGTCCCATTGTTTTATCTTTTTAGATTTTTAACTGAATGAATTATATTTGTAGCGAGATGTCAGGGGACATTTTGAGAGCACAGGGGAGATAGATGGCCATTATAGATCATATATACTCACCTCTGTTTCATTTCAGTTTTTCACTTCACAATGTATAGACAAAAAGTCCTGACTCACATTTCACTTCAGGGTCCTGCAAATCTCACAACCGAAACCACATAGTAACGTATATTCTCTTTTCTGGAAAGGTCTTTAGTTGAATTACATTGTTGAGAAGATGAGGAAAAGATATCTTCAGATTTTAAAATTAAAGGGAATTTAGATTTAACTCCTTTAAAAGGGAATTTCATTCATTCCCTATCAAAATCTCAAATCTCCTATAAAAGAGGTTTTAACCTTTTTTGTGTCATAGACTTTTTTGGCAGATGCATGAAACCTATAGGCCATTTCTCAAACTGCTTTAAAATGCACAAAATAACATGCATAGGTTTATGAAAGAAACCTAAAATTAGTGAAAATTAAGATTTAATTTTTCCCTCAAGATTTTCCACTTCATGGATCCCATAAAATCTATTCATGGTTTCCTTAGGTGTTCATGAACTCTAAATGAAAATTTCTGCCCTATAGAAAATTCCTTAGAAGAGGATGCCCAGTTTTGCCTTGAAGATCTGCAGTTACATAGGAAATCCAAGGCTCTTTGGATCCCTTTCTAGACTGTTTTAATTGAAGAAATTTTCTTGATATCAATCCAAAACTTGCTTCTCTCTATCCACCACAGATTGTACCCTATAACCTTGGACTAAAGATAATCATGTCTCTACATACCCACCCCAACCTTTTCTCTTAGAGGACTGGCATACCAAGAAAGTTTGAATCAAGGATTTTAATAGGGATTCTGTTGTATTTTTAAGTATATTGCATGAATATATACATACATGTATATATAATATATATATATATTTATACATATGTGCATAATTATATACATATGTATATAAGTGTATGTATCTTTTACATAATAAGCTTATATGTAAAATATACATATACATGTAATTTACATTTCAATATAGTTGGTTTCCTTTATAATGCTGTGTTTTTTTTATTTCATCAATTAACCACAATCTGTTAAGATCTTCCTAATTACCAGCCGATTGCCCAATGGGTCTATGACTAGAGCATACCTAGACACACACACACACACACACACACACACACACACACACACAGAAAGAGTTAAGAACCACACACACACACAGAGTTAATAACCTCTGCTTTTCTAATGGTGTGGTTTCAAGTTCCCTTACCTACATGATGGCCTTCTTATGGTTGCATTTTCACCATTTTCCAAAATCCATTCCCCAGGACTTGACACAGTATTTCAAATGTAGTCTCATAGAAGATGCTCCCTTTTACAAGTATATTCTATCTCTATGACAAATTTGTAATCTACTATATGTAAGGAACTCTACACATAATTCCTTCAATATGCCTTGTAGCTTAGAGTTTTATAACACCTTTGTAGTTTTCTTTTTTTTTCTTTATCCAAATCATGATTCTGCAACATGATCCCTCCCCTGTATTTCAGGACTTCCACACGTATGACTATTCTGTTGATATAGAATACTATCCTGCCATCCTTAGCCACTTTTTCACTTCCAACATCCTAAGAATTTCATAGTCCACCAACAATAGTTATGCAAACATTAACTATATCCCATAAGTATTTAAACTTACTGACAAAAAACACCTAGATGAAACTGAAGCAGAGAGAGAGAGAGAGACAGAGACAGAGACAGAGACAGAGAGACAGAGAGATAATGTTAAGATTGGGTTGGACATCTTAGGACACAAAGGAAGGAAGAAAATGTTAAATAGAATGGATGGATATCTGGGAGCTCCAGGGTGGATAAGAAGTCAAAATCATAAATCTTTTGCTGTATACAGGATATCTTTTATTGACAGAATTAGTGCTAAGATGTTTTTAAACTGTGTGTGAAACTTAGATGTCATTTTAAAGAGCATTCCTAGTCTTTGAAATAAACATTTCTATCTTCATAACAGCATACATAATATTACCCTCTTTGTTATGTTCTTTCTTTTTTCTTCAAAGTGCATTCAAGTAAATGCAAGTTGATTCCACAACATTTCTTCTAACAATGCAATTATCTTTCTATATTAATATAGTACTTTATAATTTCCAAAAAGCTTTTAAATGTGTTGTCTCATAAGATATTCATAACACATTGATTGGGAAGAAAGGACAGATATTTATCCTATTTCCTAAGGAAACTGAGACTCAGAATTGTTAAGTGATTTGCAAAGTCATATAGCTAATGAATTTCAGAGCTTCTGTCATCAAGGTATTGTGACCCTAGCCTGTATGTAACTCTTTCCTCTATGTCACAGTATGCTTTGAACCCAGCTAAATTGGTTGAGGCCCATTACCAGAATTCTGGCAATCAAATGATGAATATTTTGGGCACAACAATTTAGGAAATCTTCTAAAATGTATGGAGAGACAGTTTGATGTGTGAGTAAAAAAAATATCCACCCTGTGAAACAAAATATAATTTTCAGTATTTAGGGAGTAAAATCAACTTGATATCCTTCCTAAGCTGTCTTTCCTCTAAAAATATTGCTAGACTTGAGAGTCAGGAAGTCCTGGACTCAAATTTTGCTTCTAGAATATATAACCTGTGTAGCAATGGCTGAATCACTTAATCACTTTGAGTAACAAAAAATTATTTTAAAAATGTGAGAAAAGATATAAAGAATAGAAAATGATACAATCTTTGTATCAATCTTCAATTGAATTCAACAAACATTTATTAAATGTCTACTGTAGTCAAAGTAGCATCATGTAGTTCATAGATAGGGCGTTATAGTCAAGAATATATGGGTTCCAATTGATAAATAATCAAAGAACATGAAAGAAGTAGTTTTGGGTGACAAAATTAAAGCTATTTATATTCACATGAAAATTCTCTAAATCACTATTGATAACAGAAATGCAAATTAAAACAACTCTGAGGGACCACATGACACCTATCAAATTGGCTAATATGAAAGGAAAGGAAAATGATAAATGTAGGAGAAAACGTGGGAAAATTGGAATACTCTTGCATTGTTGGTGGAGTTGTGAACTGATCTAACCATTCTAGAGAGCAATTTGGAACTGTGCCCAAAGGGCTATAAAAATATGCATACCCTTTGACCCAGTAATACCACTTCTAGGTCTGTATCCCAAAGAGATTATATTTAAAAAAATGAAAAAAATACCCACATGTACAAAAATATGTATAATAGCTCTTTTTGTGGTGGCAAAGAATTGGAAATAGAGGGGATGGCAATCAATTGGGGAATGGCTAAACTAGTTGTGGTATATGAATGTAATGGAATACCATAGTTCTATAAGAAATGACCCTTGACAAACCACTTAATATCTTTGCTTCCCTGAGTCATACTATTCAATACTACATTTGGAAGAATAGTTCTTGGTCCACATTGGTGGAGGAATTATCTCACTGGAAACTTACTATAGAAACAAAATCATAAGTCTGCATGAAAATGATAGAAGCAATCAAAAGTATCTATGACTGTGCTAGATACTGAGAATACAAAAGGGAAAAAATGTTTGAATAGTCATTGCAATCAAGGAGCTTACAATCCGTCATCATTCAAGCTGTTCTTATTTCAAACAATTAATAAAAAGATCATTTTTTCTCCATGATACCAAAATCACTTCTTAAAAAAAAAAACACTTTCACATCACCAAGTATTAATGCCTGAGTAGAAGTATCTTATAAAGAAATGCAATCTTCCTAGGATTCATCCACACTCCCATATCTTCCAATTTGGTAGTTAGAACACTTACTTATTCTCCTAAAATTGTTAAATTCCCCATGTATTTTAAATAATATGGTCTAGTTCAGCACTTCTTAAACTGTGAGTTGTGACTGCATGTGGAGTTGCAAAAAATTTGGCAACTATTGTTGGTGGAGTTGTGAACTGATCCAACCATTTTGGAGAGCAAGGAACTACACCCAAAGGGCTATAAAAATGTGCATACCCTTTGACCCAGCAATAGCACTTCTAGGGCTGTATGCCAAAAAGATCATAAAAGTGGGAAAAGGACCCACATGTTCAAAAATATTTATAGCAGCTCTTTCTGTGGTGCAAAGAATTGGAAAGTGAGGGGATGCCCATGAATTGGGGAATGGCTGAACAAGTTGTGTTATATAAATGTAATGAAATACTATTGTGCTATAAGAAATGATGAACAGGCAGACTTCAGAATAAGTGGGAAAGACTTGTATGGACTGATGCTGAGTGAAGTGAGCAGAACAAGGAGAACGTCGTACATAGCAACAGCCACATTGTGTGATGACTAACTTTGATAGGCAGCTCTTCTTAGCAATGTAAGAATATAAGACATCTCCAAAAGTCTCATGATGGAAAATGCTATCCACATCTAGACAAAGAATTATGGAGTTTGTATGCAGATCAAAGCATATATTATTTGCTCTTTTTTCTTCTATTTTGTTTTTTTTTTTCATTTTTCTGGTGGTTCCTCTTATGGGCTCTGATTCTTCTTTACAACATGACTAATGTGAAAATATTTTCAGTAAGAATGTACATGTAGAACTTATATCAGATTTCACACTGTATTGGGGAGGGAGGCAGGGAAGGAGGGGAAAAATTTAAAACATAAAAGCTTTTAGAAGTGATTGTTTAAAACTAAAAATACATAAATTAATTAAAAATTTTAAAAAATTGGCAATAGTAAAAGGTTTCTGAACATGCAATGACTAAAAATTAATTAAAAATTAAACATATGCTGAATCTGAGGTGTTTCTGGTAGCGCTTGCCCATGTTGCACCACACAATTTCACCGCAGCCTCGGTTCTAAACACAAAGCATAGGCACTGCACATGCCCTCAGGCCACACAATGCCAACTGATGCTGCTGAAACATGAAAAGGGGTCTCAAGTGGAAAAAGTTTCAGAAGCCCTGGCTCTAGGTAAGTAAAATTTTGTCTAGTTGGTGCTCGTTAATAATGAGGACTCAATTGACAATGCCAAAAGGAAAAAAAATGCATCAGGACTCCAATAAAATGCTTAACAAATGCCTTCTTATTCTTACAAGGAAAAAATTTCATTTTTCTAATAAGATAATTGTTTCAGGCACTTCAGTGTATAATTTTAATAAGCATGCCCAATGCACTTGACAAACTTAGGTCCTTTATACAATTTGAGAGTTTATTGTTCTTCAGGTAACTCCTGAGGTATTAATATTCTTAAAAAAATAGTTTTTGTGGAAAGAAATTGGGACTGAAGATTGGTCTATTATACTTGTGTATTTTTTCATAACGAGAGTGATGCTGTTGAGAGAACAAGTAGTAACAATGGCATAAAAAACTTGTTGAGCATTAATTTTAATTTGGTGCAAAATTGAAAATGGTTACAAACTGTTAACAAATAAGTGCTTGAGCTTCCAGGTCATATGATGAATAAGATGGCAGATGAGACATGTTCTTTAATCCTTATAACATCTCAAACTTTTCCAAAATAAAAAGTATATAAATCAACTTTGGATGTTTCCATGGTCTAGGACACCCAGATTCAGAAAGGGTGAAGGCAGAAATCTTGTAGAGGTAACAGTTAAGATACAGGTAAGGCCAGGGATTATGGAAAGAATCCTGGTGGTGCCTTGCCTATCAGTGACTTTTTTAAGTAAATCTTTAATGGGACTACATTACAATATGGGAGGGTGCATCAAAGGGAATAAGGGAAGAGGGAACTAGAGAGGAATGAGGATGAGGAAGAGGGGGGAAAGATTGAAAAGAAGGGAGAAAGGGGGAAGGCCTCACTTTTGGAGGTGGCAGTGGGTTCCACTGATGAATGCTCCTATGGGTGAATGGAGATGAGGATCTTACACTGAATGAGGATAGAAATATTTGATGTCGAAAAGTCTGTTTGTCCTGTGAGAAGGGTATTGGAATCCCTGGGGGCAACTGGCACTTGGAAGAGTGGGAGGGCATGGATGCAAGATTTCCAGGAAAATGTAGGTGAAATAAAAAGGTAAACAAGAGAAAGTATAGATCAGTGTAGGGCAAGGGGTCTGTCTCATGTGGCAGCATCTTCTTTGATACCTGAAATTATTGATATTGTTCTGAGAGTGAGGCACAAAGGGAAAGGGGGAGCAATGGGGTAAGGCCTACAAGTGGCAGGAAGCACCTAAATGGTAAAGCCTAAAACAGACACCTTGCAAGCTTTGAATGTATAAAGAATATAGGGAAAAGAGAGATACCAGATGTGTCCAGGGTCATGAATTATAAATGAGAATCTAGAATAAACAGAATGAGAAGATGAATAATGAAGAGAGAAAAAAATCCTTTTTGGAAAGGGGTTCAAAATGAAACTAAAAAACCCTAAATGAATAGGGCTCTCTGAAGGGGAAAAAAGGAAAGGAGAATATACTTGACTAACTGAGAGGAAAAAAGAGGGGGAAAATACATAATAAGATAAAAGCAAGAGAGAGGAACAAATAAACAAAATCCTAAAGAAAAACAATAACAAATGAGAAAAGGTGATCAGGTGGAGAGGAAGAGAGACCATGGAAACAGGGTCACCTTAAAAAAAGATTAAAGAAAATAATTGAAGGAACATGATACTGTAGCATGTTTACAGCAGAAGAGGGAAAAAATTACAATTTAAAGATTAAAAATAAATTTACCAGTCAGATTAATAGAGAAAAGAAGAATTTATGACCAAACAAGAGATAGAGAACATTGTGAAATGCAAAGTGGATAATTTTGATTACATTGAATTAAAAAAAGTTTTGCACAAACAAAGCCAATGCAATCAAGATTAGAAGGGAAGCAGAAAGCTGGGAAACATTTTTTTACAACCAGTGTCTCTGATAAAGTCCTCATTTCTAAAATATATAAAGAACTAAGTCAAATTTATAAGACTATAAGTCATTCCCCAATTGACAAATGGTCAAAGGATCAAACAGGCAGTTTTTGGGTGATGAAATTAAAGCTATCCATAATCATATGAAGAAATGTTCTAAATCACTGCTGATTCAAGAAATGCAAATTAAAACAACTCTGAGGTACTACATCACACCTATCAGATTGGCTAACATAATAAAACAGGAAAATAAGAAATGTTGGAGAAGACATGGGAAAATTAGGAACACTAATGCATTGTTGGTGGAGTTGTGAACTGATCGAGCCATTCTGGAGAGCAGTTTGGAACTAGGCCCAAAGGACTATAAAAATGCGCATACCCTTTGATCGAGCAATAGCACTTCTAGATCTGTATGCCAAAGAGATCATAAAAATAGGAAAAGGACCCACATGTACAAAAATATTTACAGCAGCTCTTTTTGTGGTGGTAAATAATTTGAGATTGAGGGGATGCCCATCAACTGGGGAATGGATGAACAAGTTGTCATTATATGAATGTGATGGAATGTTATTGTTCCATAAGAAATGGTAAAGAGACAGATTTCAGAAAAACCTGGAAAGACTTATATGAACTGATGCTGAGTGAAGTGAGCAGAATGAGAACACTATTCACAGTAACAGCAACATTGTGCAATGACAGACTTTGTTAGACTTAGCTCTTCTGAGCAATGCAATGATCTAAGACAATTCCAAAAGATTCATGATGGAAAATGCTATCCACAGCCAGAGAAAGAACTATGGCATCTGAATGCAGATCAAAGTATACTATTTTCTCTTTCTTCTGTTTTGTTTTTTCTTTCACATGGTTTTTCCCTTTTGTTCTGATTCTTCTTTCACAACATGACTAATGTGGAAATATGTTTAATATGATTATACATGTTTAGCCTATATCATATTGCAAGTTATCTTGGGAGGGAGAAAGAGAAGGAGTGGGGAAATTTTAGAATTCAAAATCTTATCAAAATGAATGTTGAAAACTAAAAATAAATTAATTAATAAAAAGAAAAAAAGAATTTCAGAGACAAATGGAGGATAATTTAAACTTAACTTACAACTTTAAATGTGAATGGATCACGCAAACTAATAAAAAGAAAAAAAGTAGCAGATTGGCTAAGAAAAGAAAGCCCCCAAATCTGTTGCTCACAAGAAAGATATTAAAACTATATACACAAAATAAAACCAAGGGAAAAATTACTATGCATCAAGTGAATAAAACAAAAATCAGGAGTTGTCATCATACTATCAAACAAAGCAAAAGCATACACTGAAAGAATAAAATGATACAAAGAAACAACATTATGTTGAAAGGAACCACAGAAAAGAAAACAATATCATTAATGAACTTATATGCTCCAAATGCCTTAGTATCCAACCCAATAAAAGAAACGTTTTCTGAGATACAAAAAGACATAGACATTAACACAGTAGTGACAGGAGACTTTAAAATCTCTCTATTGATTTTGGATAAATCTAACAGAACAATAAACAAAAGAGAAAATATGGACCTGAACACAACTCTGGAGAAACTGGAGTTAAAAGACACAGCATCATGGCAACTGGGTGGTGCAGTGGATATAGCACCAGCCCTGGAGTCAAGAGGGCCTGAGTTCAAAATCATCCTCAGACCCTTACTAGCTATGTGACCCTGGGCAAGTCACCTAACTTCAATTGCCTCATAAAAATAAAAAGACATAGCATCTTCTAAATGGGACAGCAAATATATATATATATATATATATATTTCTCTTCATGACATGGAACTTTTACAAAAACTGGCCATGCACTAGGGAAGTAGAGATGCAGCAAACAAATATTAAAAGACAGAAATAGTCAATACATCCTTTAGAGATCCTAATGCAACAAAATACAAAGTGGTTCAGAGATCACAAGCAAAAGATACAGCCCTAAATGATGACATAAATGAAATCTTAAATAATGAATGGGTCAAAGAACAGATCACATAAACAATTAATAACTATGTAAAAGAAAATTCTACTTTTGAAACAACATACCAGAATTTCTAAGATACAGCTAAAACAATCCTCAGGGGGAAAACCATATCCATATAATTATACATTAACAAAATAGAAAAAGAATATTAATGAACTAAACATGCATTTAAAAATAGAAAATCAATAAATCAACCTAAAATAAATACAAAAACAATCAACATAATCCTATTAAAAATCAAAACACCCAAAATCACATGATTATCTTAAAAATGCATAAAAAGTCTCATATATATATATATATATATATAAACAATCATTTATGCTAAAATATTCTAAAGTTCTCCTCTCCTTTATAGTGGTAGCTGTCAAGTCTTACATGATGCTAGTTATGGTTCCTTGGTACTTGAACCATTTTTTTTTCTTCATGTAGTATTTTTTTTTCTTTAAGCTGGAAACTCTGGATTTTGGATATTCAATTCTTATGAATTTTCATTTTGGGATTTCTTTCAAGTAGTGAATGGTAGAGTAGCAAAATAAAAGTATGCCTTCTGTTCTAAGAGATGAGTTTAGGTTTCTTTTATTATTTCTTGAAATAGGGCATCAAAGCCCTCAAGGAACATCCATTCTAATGGGGGAGAAAAATGTATATAAGTAGGTATATACAAGATTCATATGGAACAAATGAAAAGTAACCTTAGGAAGAAGTCTCAAAAAAACTAGAGCAAATGACAGGGGGTGGGAAAGTCCTCCTTCGGAAGGTAGTATTTGAGCTGAATCTTGAGGGAAGCTAAGGATACTTGAAGAGGCAGAGGTAAGGGGAAGAGCATTCCAAATATGAGTGACAGCCACTGCAAAGCCACCAAAATGGGAGATGGAGTGCCAGGTGTGAATAAGAGTAAGTAGGTCATTATAGCTGGTTATTAGAAAGAGTAGAAGGGTGTATGTGTGAAAGGATTGGAAAGATCATATGGGGCCATGTTATGAAGAATTTTAAGTCCCGGAGTTTCTATCTGATCCTAGAGGTGATAAACCTTGGGAGTTACTGAGCAGAGAGTAACATGATTAGAGTCATGCTTTAGAAAACTTTTAGCAGATGGTTAGAGAATGGTTTGGAGAGTAAAGAGACTTGATCTACGGAAACTAAATAGATGATAGAGGAAAGAGGTGATGTGACTTTGAACTAGGTCATTGCTTATGTGAGTGGAGAAAGGTGGACATACATGAGAGATGTTCTAAAGGTATAACAGTATTTGGGCATCATACTGGTCATGAACTTCACTGTCTGATGTAGGCTAGTCCTTAGAAATAAGATTCAGTCCATTATTGGAGCTATGAGTAAAGTCTCCAATATTTGTGCTTTCTTATCATAGCTCTTGAGGAACTATGAGGAGGTTACCTCCACAAAACAATGAAGCACTACAGCAGTACTATTTTAACTATTATAATGACCTTCTCGAATTCTTTGCCATACATATTAGATCAATGTGATCTAATAGATCAATATTCTTAAAACACAACTTGGATGACCATCAGTAACAGCATAATGATTATGATTAACATTTTCATGCTTAATAACCTGTACTAGTTTTCATTGCACAATTATGCTTAATTGCATATTTAAGGTGACACCAATCTGAATAGAATGAATTAACGAATGAATCAATGAATCAGAGTCAATGATTCAAATTTACTACATATACACAACCTACATATCCAAATTTACCTCACATTTCTCCTTTTCCTGAATTGTAGTGAAATTTATTGTCTATGCCATACCTTTGACATTTGAATACATTAAATTTAGCACTTCATTATACATTGTCTCGTCATATTCTCTAAAAGTCTCCTGTCATTGCTTCATGTCTACATAGTTTGTTTTACCAATAAAATTTGCAAATATATTAAGGCTTGAATCATGCTATCCAGAACCATGAAAATTCAAAATTTGAAGGGAGAAACTTTAGAGATAATCTGGCATAACTATATATGCAAAAGTCTATGTGCTAATTAAAAATAACTGTCTTAATTTGTATTCTACATGTTTTTCTTGTAATTACTACATGTGTGTTCATGTGTATATGTAAAATCAAAACTCAAATAGAAATTTGATAATCATTCATGTGGGTTATATTTTTTCCCTCAAAACACAATTTCATTCCTCCCCAAAATGGAACCATAATTAAAAACAATAATAGAGGGATGGTCTGGCTAGGCCAGATGATAGTCCCATTATCATCTCCATAGAATTCTGTTGATGTGCCTTAAGGTAATTCTATTGTTTTATACTCAACATACAGGCTCCAGAGTTAGATTTCCAAAGTAGGTGATACTGCCCCAGGGGACATTGGAAGGATGGGGAAAGGGAGTTGGTAATTTGGGGTGCAATTTGTGGGGAGGCATTGCATAAAAATAAGAGTTAATCTAACCTAACCCATTTTTTGAAAAGGTGGTGGTAGGCCAAATAATTTTGGGAACCTCTTCTCTAGACTTATAAACTTGTGCTCCACTTGAGACAACTAATTGGTACAGTGGATAGTGCACTGGGACTAAAATTAGGAAGATCTCAGTTCAAATATGACCTTAGACTTTTATTAGCCATGTAACCCTGGATAAGTCACTAAACCTCTGTCTACTTTAGATACCTCAACTGTAAAATGGAGATGCTAATAGCATCAATATCATAGGTATGTATGAAGATCAAATGAGATACCATCTGCAATGTGCCTACCATAGTGTCTGTCACATAGACATGGTAGGTGCTTAATAAATGCTTCTTCCTTCAGTCCACTAGGTTTTTTTTTTCTGTATGTTGTTCTCTCTGACTACATCTTTCTAGTTTGGACTTATGGAATTGATTTTTTTAAGTGGATGATTTAATGATTATATTTCATCTTATTAGATTCCATATTGTTGAAATCTCTCTGAATCGTTACAGTGTCATATACTTTGCTATCTACCTCTCTTAGCTTTATAGTATATACACATTCGATGAATACACATCTATGTCATCATTCATTTTACTAGTAAAAAGAAATCACAAGGACACAGACAAGGTCAAAGTCCTAAAACACGCCACTAACACTGAATTTTGTATTCTATCCTCACTCCAGTACGAGGTAAGTACTATGTGCTCAAAAAAGATGTGTTGGATTGAATAATTAAAACAACACTATCCAGTTAACCACTCCTCATTAGGAAGCTAGAATTGACTCCATTCTTACTGTCTAGTCACTTGGTGATTGTTAAGTGAACTTTATTATATTAACAAATTTACCCACTTTTCAACTTACAAGAATGCCACAAGGTCAAGAGAGAGTAAAGTTTTAGTATTGAAAAAGGAATAGTGATATCCCTAATTATTTAACATGATAATGAAAGGTCTAATGCTAAGATCAGTTATAGAATGTTAAAGAGACTTTAGATCCACACCCTCAATGTTTTTTATAATCACTAAGTCAATCAATCAGTGCCAGGTACCAAAATTAACACCAAAAGATATGAAGTGACTTATCCAAATTCTCTAACTGTGTCACTAAAGGCAAGTCACTTACCCTCTCTAAGATTTATATTCTTCATACATAAGATGAGCATAATATTGTAATAACAATAGAATCTACCACACAGAGTTGTTTTGCAACCTTTCAAGCGCTACCAATGCCGGTTATTGTTATTATTGTTATTGCTGTTCTATTATTAGTTATTTTATTGGTTACTAAAACCTAGATGTTTTGATTTTCAATGACCTTTAGAGTAACAACATTGTCTCCTTATGATTGTACTTACAGAAAATTAATTCTAAAAACTGCTGCATGGAACCTAACAAAGAGCTATATTTATTTCTCTTTTAAACATAAAGAACCATTGAAAGAAAAGAAAAAATTATAATTAATGTTTCATAAAATAGATATGTGTACTATACCTGGTTAGATCTTGGGGCTAGTAATAAGCCCTGGAATAAGGACAATTCCAGTTTGAACCAGTTCATTTCATTGGGTTTCATGGTCATAGATGGAACTCCAAATACCAACCAGCTGTTTGACAAATTGGTGCTGCTGGAGATTAAGTACAAAATCATGGGTGGCTACATGCAATCTATTGTCATTATTTGAAAAACAAGTCAGAACACATGTCCTACTGACAGTGAGTCAGTGGTGCCATCTCCATTCTAGCAATGTGGCACAATATAAATCAGTCATTAGCCTCCAGAGAATATTGCTGATTGCCAATTTTAGATAATATTCTCATTTCATGACAGTGAACAAGGGAGTTATAGAATCCAGCTCTATCAGTCTCTGTACATAATACAGCCAGTTCCCTTCATTTTATTTCAGTTTATTAAAAAAATTATTAAAGTGATATTCTCTATTATCAAGCAAGGCCACAGTAGTTCAAATTTCCCATGTAAAGGAAGTGTAAATAAGACAATAAAATAATAGAAAATTCTCAATTCATGTCCTTTTTTGTTTTGCTTTGTTTTTTTTTACCCATTTTTTTTTAGATTCTCTCTCACTATGCAGTGGGAGAATGTGTGTTCACAGACTGGTATTAACCACCAGAGATAAAGGTGAATTTGGGCTGAAGGAGGAAACAGGGCTCTTGATCTTCCAGACCTGAGATAAACACTGTGGTATCTCTCTGTTTCTTATCTAGTCCCAGAATTCAAAGGCCACCTAATTCACTCCTGATGAAGTATGAGACCAAGGCCACCTATCATGTTTATGTTCAGTCAAGTGGCATGTGTCTAGAGAACATCTTGTTTTCCTCATATTCATATTTTGCGTTGGCATTTATAACAGTTGGGAGAAAAAAAATAGTGTGATTTGTCTGCAACAGACAGTCTAATTAAATTTGAGGGGAGGGACAGATGCACAATACTGCTGAGCTGCTTATAATACAAAACATGGCAGCTTCAGTTTGGAAAATCTGGTGAATCTGTGCCAGCAAATTCTGCACAACAAACTAGCTGAAGTATGTAATTATGTTAAGTTCCCTCAGCTTAATTCCAATTTTACATACATCACTGATGCATTTGAAAAGTGATTAGAAGGCTGTTATATTGGCTGTGATAAAAAGCACTCTTTTAATCGTGAGTCATGATAGCTGTGATTTTTCTGAGTCAGATTTTTTGCAATATTAAAAATGTTATTTTTAAATGTTTATGAGTTGAACCAGAGGTTGTTGTTGTTGTTTTAAGATGTTCTCTTACATGAGTCACAGTAATATTATTCTTTAAATCATAAGAATGAACTTCTGTGAAATGAAGACCACCAACTGCAATGGAAAGAAAATTAATATTAATATCAGGTGATGTGTCTTTGAAAAGTGGAAATCTTGAAACAAACCCACCGTAGCCACAGGAGCCTATGGTGTGAAATAAAGACTAATTCTTACTTAATTCAAATCATATTCACCTGATAGAATGTAGGTTCCTTGATGGTATGGATTTTGTCTTTGTATCCCTGGCATCTAGAGAGTGTCAATCATACAGGTGAAATTCAATAAATGCTCATTAAAAGAAATTCAAAGTGGTTAGATAAGCACCTAGTATTTGCAAAACACCATATTAAATGTTGAAGATATGAAAATGAAAACAATGATCTGCCTTTGAGGATCTTGACCACTGTGAGAGCCTGTGATTGAATCAGCACATAAGTAAGTTTGAATAAGATGGAAGAAAATTAAGTGAAAAGAAGACATTCAAACAAAATGTAAGAAAACTTGAAGTAGAAAAAATTCCTTTCAGATAATTCTAATGACATATATGTATATATATATAGACACATACATATACATATACATATGTACATATATACATATACACACATGTAAAATATATAAGCATATATATATTTCTGTGTCAGGCCATTGGAAATTTCAATGTACTATAAATAGAACAGCTTTCTTTCTTCGTTCTTCTGGTGGTTAATATTAAAAGTCAAAATATCTCATATCTTATTAATATATTGTGGCCCCCAACCTCATCCCATACATATTCCAGCTCTCATAAATGCCTACATTTGTTCCAAAGAAAGAATTTACCTGCTTTTGTTAGGAATTCCAAATTTTCAAAATGAAAATGATTAAGTAGTAAAGTCACAAAATTATTGAATACCTCTAGAATATCCCATATATTCCATAAAAAAGTAATCCATAGTCCATTAATGAATATAAAATGACAGTGCATCATTAGGTTCTGTCTTTAAATATCATTCAATGAATATTTCATAGTTATATAGAATTATAAAAATTTTAAAGCTCTCTTATCATAACAGTAGTATTACAAGGATAATTCAAGCATTATTAAAAAGTATTTAAGGAAATTTTCAAAAGGTTAAGTTATTTACCCTAAATCACACTGTTAAGTATCAGCTATAAATTTTACATTTAGATCTTCTTACTCCAAATACAATGCATTGTTCACTACATCATACGCCTACATAAGAGAATAACATTTTGTTCCTTTAAAAGAAATTTAAAGTATTATTATTAAATAATATTGATTTTCATCTGTGAAATGAAAATATTAAATACCTAAATTCCCAAAAATCATAGGCTTATTGTAAGGAGAAAAATTAACTAACATACATAAAGATTTTAAAAATCAAATCACAAATAGCTAGATCTGTGGACTGAATTGAATGAGCTGAAATTCATTTTGATTATATGGTTGTGGGCATACATACACACACACACATATATATGTAGGTTGATACTTCAGTTCAAAAATTGTTTCAAAATTTCAAGATAGAGAAGAGATTATTACACCTTAGCTTTGCTGAAAATGACCTGAGGTTTTTAGTAACCTGTAAGTTTAATTTGAATTATTGGTGTGTTACAGCAGTCAAAAGAGCTAACGCTATCTTGGGTTGCACTGAAAAGCATACTTTACCTAAAAAGAAAAGGACTTATATGTACAAAAACATCTATAGAAGCCCTTTTCTGGGGGTAAGGAATTAGAAGTTGAGGGGTTGCCCATCAATACAGGAATGGCTGAACAAGTTGTGGTATGTGATTGTGATGGAATACTATTGTACTATAAGTAATGATGAGCAGGATGCTCTTGGAAAAGCCTGAAAAGACTTGCATGGGCTGATGCAAAGTGAAATGTATTGTGTACAAAGTAACAGCAACACTGTAAGATGATCAGCTATGAGTGACTTAGCTATTCTTAACAATATAATGTTCCAAGACAATTCTGAAGGACTTATGATGAAAAATGCTACTCATCCATCTAGAGAAAGAACTGATGGTGTCTGAATATAGATGGAAGTGTACTTTTTTTAACTTTATTTTTCTTGAGTGTTTTTGTCTATTTTTTTTTACAACATGAATATTATGGAAATGTTTTGCATGACTGCACATATACAACTTATATCAAATTGCTTACCTTCTCAATGGGGGGGGTAGGAAGGAAGGGAGAAAATTTGGAACTCAAAGTTTTAAAAATAAATGTTAATTATTTCTACATGTAACTGAGGAAAACAAAATACTAAATTAAATTTAAAAATAAAAAAGTAATACAGAAAAAAATAAAAGCATAGTTTCCAAGATTAAGGAGGTGATATATAATACTCTGCTTAATAGACAACATCCAAAATACTATATAAGTTCTGTGGTCCATAAGTTGGGAAGGACTTTGATAAACATAAGGATTGTAACCAGAACAAGCATAATGATGAAAGACTTCAAATACATGTCATATACATACCTTTTGGAAAACTTAGGAATGCTTAGTTTGAATAAGAAGAGAATGAGAAGAAATATGAAGTAGGTGACTAGTTGTCATGTGGAAGAAGCATTAGAAACGTTCTATTTTCAACCTGAGAGTAGAAATAGGAGTGATGGATAAAACTTACAAGAAAGGAAATTCAGATTTGATATAGTAATTAAAGCTATCCCAAAGAAAAATGGAAAGTCTTAGGCAGTACTGGGAACTGCTCTGCAAATTTCACCTACACTCATACAAATACATTCATTTGAGTTCTTCAAACAAATCAGGTATGTTGTAGAATGGAACCATTTTTAGATATGGGTTAAACTAGATGAAATGGCCACTGATGTCTATTTCAACTCTAAAATTCTATGATTTGGCGAAATATCAGCAAGTATTATTTTATCCTCATCTCTTTCAATTGAGTTTATGGAGAAATGGTTTTAGGAAACATGTCTCTCCTGCTATTTTTTTAATATCACATAGGTGGATAAAGTATCTGCATTAGTTAAATCTAAATTAAAACATTTTCCTTAATCTTATTTTTAGAACAACTCCACTAGTAGAATAGGCTTATGAAAATGATATTTACATCACCTTCCCCAGATGGTTTTGCTTCCACTTCTACCTCTACTAGGTCTTTATATTTTGAAAGTTTTTCCTCCCAAATAGCTTTATAGATCAATGTTAGGTCTAGGCAATTGTGGATAGCAGTTTCAGTGATAATGGAGCATTGACATTACAGTTTAGTTGCTGAATCCTCAAGACTATTTTGAGGTCTATATTTATAATGTGGTTATTTGTTATCTGTTATCAGATAGCTTCTGATGTATGATTCTAGCAATATTTTGCTAGGCATTTGGTAGACATTTGGTAGGCATCTACAGTGATATGTTATACAATTTCTAACACATCACTGTGTGTGTAGTAGATGTTACTGTGAGGCAAGGACATGAGAGGCTGAAAATAAGAGACCCTCAGTTTTATATCACTACCCCTCCTACAACATGAGTGGAATGGGCCTATTCTTTCTATTTCACTCTTTTCTCTCATTAGACATAGCTGGAGGCATGCCATCTCTTGATCCATATTTCTATTCCATCTCTTTGTACCTGAGGCTAGTATTTTCTCTGAGAAGCCATCTTGTAATCCACTGATGTCCTCCTTTACCCCTCCCAATGCCATTATTAAACAGAGAAGCATCACAAAGAAATTATGATTGATCATAGATTTTATTTTTATATAAAACAAAAAAAATCAGGAAGCAAAAAGAGCTTAGAAAAAGGGTTCTTAACCTTTTTGGTGTCATGGAATCCTTTGTCAGTCTGGTTAAGATGATCAACTCCTCAGAAAAATATTTTTTCAAATTCATAAAATACAATTAATAGAATCACAAAGAAAATCAATTATGTTGAAATACAGATATCAAAATATTTTAAACAGCAAGTTCACAGACCCCAAATTAAGAAATCCTGACTCAGAAAATGGAGAAAACACTGTAGAAATTACCTACAAGTGACAAGTACAACCAAGAAGAGGCCATAACCAGGATCATGGTCTTTTCCAGTCACACACCTCTCCCTCTCACTGAGAGCTGGTCCCTCACAAATGGAGACTCAGTCATAGAAACAAAACTTCAGGATACAGGAATTACAATGACTCCAGAACTTCTATGGCAAAATGCCTTCTTCCTTCCTCCCTCACTATGACCACTATTGTATGACTTCCCTGTAAATTTCGATTGTTCCACTCTCAGAAATTATCCACTCTCCTCATCTAAATTGAAATCAAAAGCCCCACAATTCCGGCTGCTCATGATGTTGTTACATCAGCTCATTATCTTACCTCAGATCCTCAGTGCTGATTTTGGAAATTACATTCAAAGAGGTTCTGTTTCAACCTCAGAATTTAAACTCATATCATATAATTCTTTGCATCTTTGAGAAACTCATCACATTATCAGAATCCCTCTTACCCATTAAGTCCAGGCTCCTTAAAGATAAAATAATTTGTAATTTCTGGGAGTGATAACATGACCTTTAATTGCTTTCACAATCCCATTAATTTCCATAAACAAATCTATATGACATCAGTCATTTGTGTGACATTTCTTTGCTGACATATTCTTCATTGAGTTCATGTTGCCATCACCCATGGAGGACCTTTTGATTCCATGCTTGAATCATAGCTGTTTCTTTGATCCTATCCATAGGTAAACCACTTTCCATTATATTCAATAAAATCCAATTGTTTATGTCTATTAACAGCCTATACTATTATTCAACAAAAAGGAGAATGCTTGGTCCAAAAATATTTTGGTATATTTTAAACATTTTCTATGAAAATGTCTATCAATATTCTTTCTTCTTTTTGATGAGAAAGAGTTCATCTTTCAATAACTCTCTTACAGTGATGGGTCCTGTATTTTGTTAATAATATATACACTGTGTGAGGTTTCATTAAGATGCTTTCTAATCTAGTATACTCCATTTTATAGCTCTGAAAGTATGCATTAAAACTGGTACTTCACAAACATTATTTTGAATGTGTTCTTCCCATCAAACTTTGATTTCAGGATGTTACTAAGTCCCTGAACATAGAGTCATATCTTTCCTCTTTTTAGCTTTACAAACAATGTTTCCTACTTAGTGTAAAACCACGGTACTTGTCAATATTGATTCATTTATTGGTTCAATGTAAACTCTGTATTCAAGTGTTAATCATTGTGTTTATTTTCATTGTTGTACATTAATAATTTTTATCTTTATTGATCCAAATAAGATTTTGATATTAGTGGGGACAGATTCCATGTGATAAAGAAGGTTTAGTGTCATTTTCAGTGAAGCCATGCTGATTGATGTCATCTATTAAAATCAAATGTTTAATAAGAAGTTTTGTTATGACTGTCTTTAATTCAGAAGTCTTACTTAGTTCTGTTTAGGGGAAATAATATTGAGTTTATGGCTCAGCAGAATCATAAAAAGCTTAAGCTGTCTCCTTGAAAAATGCCAAATTTTATATTAGTTGCTCTTGTCATTATTGTGTTGGCAGCATGTTTTCAATAGAAAACAAGTTTTCATGTGGATACTCTATCCTCACTATACTTGGGTCTGTTTTATATATTTGCAGTAAATAAATAAACCATGTATGGAACTGGCTCATAGAATACATAAATATAAATGTAATGGAGATTTGGGGCAGTTTGTTTGACAAATTACTAAATCAATAATATGTTGTTCTTTGTACAACAGAGGAATTTCAATACATTTACTATTGTTCCTTAGTGCATATATTACTTTATTCTATATGTTTATAGATTTTGTTTTAATGACACAGTGAATACTTTGTAAAGTCTATAAATATTTAATTGTCCTATATGTGTAGTGGTCACCTTTATTCTCTTTTAAATTTTTTTTCAAGTAAGAAGAAATTTTTCTTTTTAACTTATCTCTCCTACCACTACCCATTACCATTAAACAAATTTAAAAACACCAAATTCCACAATACCTATCTATGTAGCCTGTAAAAAAATGAATTTCTACATTAGCCATGTCTGAAAATATGTCTTTTTCTGCATACTATGTTTATCACCTCTCTCTATCAGGAAATCAGTGGCCCATGGCACAATGGACATAGCACTAGGCCTGGAGTTAGGAAGACCTGAGTTCAAATCTGGACTCAGGCATTTACTGTGTAACCCTGGGCAAGTCACTTAATCTCTGCTTCAGTTTTCTCATCTGTAAAATGGGGATAAAAATAATGCTTACCTCCCAGAGTTGTATAATTATAAAGTACCTACGCAAGGTTTGCACATAAGTCTTTCAACATTTTTTTTCTTTATAATTTTTTTAATCTTGCATAAATTGTTCTAGTTCTGCTCACCTAGCTCTACATCAGTTCATAAAGGTCTGATCAGGTTCCTTTGAAACTGTCCATTTCATCATTTCTTATAGCATTATAATATTCCATGTTAGTCATACACCACAATTAGTTAAGCCATTTCTCCATAGAAGAAGAGAGCCCCTGAGTTTCCAATACAGGCCTATTGAAAAATCTTTTATTTTTTGGAGGGATTAGATAGATCCTTTTCCTCTTACTTAGGAGTATAGGTCTAGTAGTGTAGGCATATAGCTCTGTTCAAGGATATGAAGTTTGTCAACTCTCTGGACATAGTTCCAAAATGCTTTCTAGAATAACTAGACTGACACTGTACCAATGTAACCTGTTTTCCCACAGCCTCACCAACATTTCTCAATTTCCTCTTTTGACATCTTTGCCAATCTAATATATGAGTTAGAGCCTCAAAGTTGCTTTAATTTGCATTTCTCTAATAATTAGTGATTTAAAACACTTATTTTTGTAATATTGTTGATATCTTATGATTCTTCCTTTGAAAACTGCCTGTTCTTGTATACTTGTTCATGTCCCTTTGGTAGTATATGCTTACATGATATAAATATACAAACACACATATACATATATGTGTTTATACATTGATGATACACATGTATGTATCTATATGTATGTATACACATATGTGTAATTCATTATATTTGTATTTATGGTGTACAAGCTTTCTGTTCTTCATTTATCCAATTTGCCTTTTTCATTTTATTAAGAAATACAGACAATGGGAAATTCTTCACAACCTCTTTCTTTGAGTGTTCTTTCTTTCCTCCGAATTCTTTAGCTCTCAAGCCACTCTAATAAAATTTTAATTGATGTTGAATATCTAATTGTGTTCCTTGTGTTGCTTTGATTCCTGGAATTGCCTTAATCTTGCAACTTTTTCTTTTAATTGCTGACTAATGAAACCTCAGATTTCTTCTTGATTCTTTTCTATGAGTCTTCTATTGTTGTTTCTTGTAACTGGACAATATAGTAATCAAGCTCTCATTTATATGCATCTAGATATTATAGCTAGATATGCAAGTAGACTTTTATCATCATCCAGAGGCTTTTTGGAGGTCTTAAATAGTTTTTTCATTACTTTTGCTATGGGATTGCTTGAGGTCTGTAGGGCCATTCTTTGAGGGCTCCTGCTTTCTTCCAATGGTCATTTACAGGAGTAAGAGGTGCGTCATTATTCCTCTGAGTAGGTCTTGATGTGTTTTGTATACTATATGCTTTCTGTAAATTCTGTGGGAAACTGTATCTGTTTATTGTGATTACAGCAGAAACCAATTCTTTTAACTACCCTGATTTGTTATTCTTAATATTTTATGAATCATTATCATTATTATTACCATTAGTATTAATATTAATAATTCCTGTCAATAAAAATATACTTATATATATGAAATTTTAAAGAAAAACAAGGTGAAACTTCAGATAAGAGACTACCAAAATTAAAGCTCCAAATAAGGTATGAGATTTTTCATTTTAATGTATTTTATTTATGGTATAATCCATATCATTCTGGAGGAAATAGGGGTTTAAAGGTGAGGCTGTACTAGGTCTTTGAGGATGACAGTAATCAGCATAAATTATTAAAATCATTACTAAGTCTCTAGGAAAATTTGCATTTTCATTGTTCCTTAACTCTGAGTCCTGAAAAAAGCTTCTTTAAAATTACTACATATCTATTTGATTTCAGTTTGTTACTGCTTTTTTAAAAATCAGTCTGTGAGAATAAGTCATGAACAATGGTTTAAAGTACAGGAATCTTCATATTCCTGCAGATCCAGAGCCAAAACATAATTACAATTGCAAATGAGCTGTGGCATCTACATAAAATTTTAACTCTTGGAAGATGTGGCAGTATCTGCTTTAGGATTTTATAAACCTGCATCACAATTAATTGATTTTGTGAAATGAATGCTATGCTACTAGTGAATAAAAATAATTTATGGAGAATAATGAAGTATTTTTATGGACACACCTCATATACACTCAAACAACATGGACTAGAATCCAAAATTGGATCCTGACACAAATGAAAAGGATACTTAGACTGCCATCTAGTACACATTTATCTGTATAGCATAAGTATTACAATCTATTGAAAGAGGCTCAGAAATTGAAAGAGAGGAGATGCTGAAAATGTTGCTCAGAATCATATGAGCTATTCTTTCCACCATTTGACCAAAAAAAATCTGCCCCTGAATTAATTGGAGACTCAATCATTTATGTAATGTTATAGTATTTCAATCCTGGGACTATATGATGAATTTTAATTGATTAAATATTTTTTCCCTAATAGTCCTTGGTAAAAATATTTTTAACAACCTGTTATTTTCCCTCAAAAGAAAGGATGGAAAGATTTCAATTAGAAATCTCTCAGGATCTGATACACTTTGTAAAAGAACTCCTTGTCTTTTACACTGAATTAATTAACTTATTTGCATAAAGTTAGGAGTATCTATATAAGGTGATGCAGTGAAGCAAAAAAAACACTGGACTAGAAAGTACAAAAGAATAGGCTCTAGTACTGATTCTACCACTAACTAGACTCTACTACTTACTAGTCGTGTGACTATGGCTGTCTGCATCTTAGTTTCTTCATTTATAAAATGAGGGTAATAATATTTCACTACTTGACTTACAGGGCTGTAATGATGGGACTTTGTAAATATTAAAGCTAGAAATGTGAGCTATTCTTCTTATTACTAATAATCAATAAATATTTATTGAATTATTATTGTTGAGCATTGTGCTACTAGGGGTACAAAGAAAAAAATTAGTAGTAGGGTAGAAGTATTATTAATAATAATAATAATAATAAATTTGAAATAACTCCATTAATACACTATCATGATCAAATAAAGGTCTGAGAGTATTTTCAAACAGACTAAGCTGTTTATTATAATATACTCATATTACATGTTCCCCACTAAAAATTTATTATATACTGTTTATCACTATTTAACACAATATGTAAAATGATATGCAAATAAGACTTGTTGGATTCCCAGGGACCAAGAAATGGACAAATGTCATAAGGCAAATATTTCTGGAACCTAGAATTCTGTCTTAGCCCATAGACCAGCATGAGTATAATTCATCCCAAAAGGGAGTGGCTCCATATCACAGATATCAATGGGAGCCAGTTCAAAGGATACTAATAAAATGTTTTTAGCACCTTCTAGGCACATTGCAAATGAGAAACGAACTCAGACAGTGTCTACTGCATTTTCAGCTAATGAAACACAGAAACTGTTTATTGGTCTGGCTGTCTTTGCCTGAGTGTCAGCACATTAACACAAAATACTGAAATAGGCATTAAGGGACAGATTGCTGGAAACCTGAAATCATCACCAGCAAGATCCCAAGAAGCATCTTGTTGGCACTGGTGCCATATTCCTTCTATATATAAGAAAGATTATTTCAATCATTCCAGCAGTGTGGAGAATGGATTGAAAGGAAGATGGGAGGCAAAGAGGATCTTTAGTAGACTTTTGAGATGGTCCACATTGGTGGTACTAATCACAGTGGTACCGTAATCATGATGGGAAAAGAGAAAAGGAAATGGATATGAGAGACAGTACAGGGATATAACTGACAGGGCTAGGTAATTTACTCTATATGAGGTGTATAGAGAAGAAAAAGTCGAAGATAAGCACTGAGGTTTCAAACATGGAAGATTTGGTGAACAGTGGTGAAACTCATATAAAGAAGGATGAAAAGGTTAACTGTAAATATTATATATTTCAGTAGTTGTGATTTTCATATAGGAAGCACTGTAGTACCCTAATGTTCCAGGGTTTGACACAAACAGTACCATGTAATTAACTAACAAGAGCACTTAAGGGAACTTTAAGTGTGACCTTATAGAGAATCCCTCTTTCTTCTGATTCTGTACTGAACCTCTTCCAAAACAGTTGTAAACATCTATGGCAAGCATATGTCTCCCTATTTTCTGCCTCATTTGATAATGATAATCAGAGAACTGCCAAGGAAAGCTATCACTGTTGTGATGTGTCTAAGCAGCACAAAGGATGCAACTAACATAGGCCATAGGGGCCTGTGAAATGTGCTCTAATAAACAGATGGTTTCCATTTATCAACTTGAATTGTTTACACAACTTCCTACATTTTCAAAACTCAGGCATCCCTCTTCCTATTAGATCCTTATTAGATGGTATCTGATTCCACTGTTGTGATTGGCTAATCATTGGTGCTAATTCATGCTTGGTTATTTTGTAGTTATTGATCATCAGTTGAGCCAGTGGAATGACCTGAGGAACTCAGAGCCCTTAGACTCAGCTCCACATTCTGATTCTAATTCTATTTTTTTTTTCATTTAGATGACCTGTCTTTACTTCTGAATCCAACAAGTAAAGGGATTTACATAAAACCAAGGACATTTTAAAATTGTTTCCTTTTTTTTTCATAAATTACTATGGCCAAAAGATTGACAATCAAGTGTGCAGATTACTGATGAAAAGTTTCTTCATGCTTTGCTGAATGCCATGTCAGCCTTCAGACAGCAAAAATATTCTATTTCTGGGACCACAATTGAAGTTTGTTTCAACATGGCAAAATCTACCAGAGTTTGTGATCAGCTGGCATATCATGTGACAACCCAATCAGTTCCATAATATGATAAAGCATCAAAGAAGGATGTCTAATCTGATCCTGTTTCAAAGACTGCATTATTTTTGTTTAGAATGTAAGTGTGGATTGCTTTTCAGAATTGTATTCCAAATACTTTCTTTTTTGTTGGGATTGGAGAGGGAAGGAAGCAACTAGAATCTTCATTTAGAAAGAAAATAATAATTGAAAGTCCTGATCTCTCTTCAGGTTCCAAAGACAGAAATCAATATTTCTTTGATATTGATGAATGTAAGAGTAAAACAATTGTATATTCAGATCACTTAAGTGACAATGGGGAAGGCAGTATGATAGAAGAGAGAGAGAGCTGGCCCTGGAGAAAGCAAAACTTATATTTCTGCTTCTAATACTTCCTGGCTATGTAGCTCTTCTCAAGACACTTAATCTCTCAGTATCTCAGGAAACTCTCTAAGGATATGTTGCCAAGAAGGCTCCAGTCTGCCTTGGAAGAGAGACTTTCCTCATTAGAACTTCTCTACACCAATGAATTCAAAATGAAATCAATCACTGCTCCAAAAAATATTTTCAAAGTTGCAGAGTCTTTAAAATGTCTATATGTACATATATGCACATATGCATATATATACTTAATTATTTATATATACATGTATATAATATGTGTATGATATGTATATGCATATACACAGATAATATAGTAATTGTATAAAGTGATGGGACACTAACTACAACCTAACAGTGAAAACCATAACAAAAGTGATCATTCAAACTTTCCATTCCATGATGCTAATACCAGGTTGTGGATCATTTACAAAATAAAAATGGTATCTAAAGAAAATAGAAAAATATTCTAGCTCTGCTATTTAAGGTCTATATTACACTTGGCAAGTCATATAATTTCAACAGATTTCAGTTTTATCATCTGGAAAATGAGAGATTTGGACTAGGTAATTTTTATGTTCCCTTCCAGCTCTAAATCTCCTGATCCTTTGATCCTATAATCATAATCCATCAGGTGGCACACCATCTTGTGCTCAACGGCAAAGCTCCAAGTAAGCAAATGAAATAAAATATTAATCACAAAGTAAACTGATTTGGAAGAGAATCTCCACAACAGAAAATAATCAACAACAGAGTAAGTCACATGGAGCATAGTAAAGTACTCAAAATAGTTAAAACATTTTAAATCCAGATAAACAATAACAATAATAGTACTATGTAGCACTTTATATATATTAGCTTGTTTGAGTCAAGCAAAATAAATTCACTCATTGTCTGTGTAATAAATATTTGTAAGATAGATATAGAAAGATCAATAGACATTAGATAGGTAAATAAAGATGCATGTGCATGCACATATATATGTTATAATATGATCTTACTTCTTAGGGCTTTCAAAGTCCTTTATCTTTACAATGTTGTTATACAAATTATTATCCTGGTTTTGCTCATTTCATTCTATGTCATTTTGCAAAACGCTTTGAAATTGTTTCTATAATATTGATGTTATAGTATAAATTAGTTTTCCTAGTTTCCCATACATTACTATGAATCAATTCATTTAACTCTAACCTTGATACTGAGCAGGAATCAATTTAACAAAAATGGCCATTCTACCTGAATTAATTTACTTATTCAATGCCATACCAATCAAACTACCCAAGAATTACTTTACAGAACTAGAAAAATAATAATGAAATTTATATGGAAACAAAAATAGTCAAGACTCTCAAGGGAAGTTATGAAAAGAAATGGGAACAAAGGGGACCTAGTAATGCCAAGTCTCAAACTATTGCAGTACAAAGCAGTTATTATCAAA
>NW_020954596.1:55192037-55225076 GCF_900497805.2 Vombatus ursinus
TTTATATACAGAAAGACTGTGGGAGGGATCTAAGAGTAGCCAAGTAGTTTGGGGTGACTGAAAGAGGGGTATAACTATAGATTGCAAGAAGAAGATGTACAGCAATGTTTGAAATGAGGACTGGCATCTGGTTGTGAGGGGCATTTAAAGTCAAACAGAAGAATTTCTATTTAATGTTAATGGTAATAAGGGACCACTAGACTTTATTGAGTAGAAGAGACACATGGTTGGAACTATGCTTTAGGAAAATTACTTCAGGAGCCATATGGAAGATTATTAAGTCTTACCTATCATCTATTTATTTTGCATTTATATTAGCATTTTGAAACCCCAACACCCAACCACTTCCTTTGTTCCCGAGAAGGTCTACATAAAATTAAACCTTGTATCTCACTTGGCTCTGGTTAGAAGTTGGAATAGATAATTCTTTCAGAAAGGCTTTGCATATGCTAGTGTTTCTTCTATCAATTAAAGTGTATTAATGAAACATTTTAGGAAATGAACCACAACAAAGAACTTATCTTCTTCCCATATATTGAATATATTCTGAAAAAAGAACTTATTATCTTTCCATTCTAAAACCTCCCCCTTTCTATCTTCCCTATTACTGTAGAGGGACACCATGCTCACAGTCCCTCACACTTGCAACCTAGGCATTAACCTCCATTCCTCACTATCTCTTACCCTTCATAGTGAAACTGTTCTCAAGGCCTGTCAATTTCAATCTCTGCAACATCTCTCTAATGTGCCCCCATCTCTCCTCTGTAGTGTAGGCCCTGCACCTCACTCCTGGATGATTACAATACTCTGATGGTGATGATGATTGTCTCTCCCCACTTCAATTCACTCTCCATTAGGTCAACAAAATGATTTTCCTAAAGTGTAGGTCTTACAATATCACTGCCCTACTCATATACCTCCAGAAGCAAACACAAAATGCTCTATTTGGCATTCAAAATCCTTCATAACCTAGCTCATTTCCACCTTCTCAATCTTTCTACAGCTTCTTCCCTGCCAAGTCTTCTTTGATGTAGTGACACTGGTCTCCTAATTGTTCCATGAGCAAGACACTCCATCTCTAGGGTCTAGCCATTCTTTCTGGCTGTCTCTCAGCCCTGAAACACTCTCCCTCTTTCTCTTCATCCATTGACTTTCCTGATTTCCTTCAAGTTCCAATTAAAATCCCATCTTTTACAAGAAGTCGTTCCTACCACTTTAAATTCTAATGTCTTCTTTCTGTTAATTATTTCCTATTTATCCTAAACATAGTTTGCTTTATGTGTGTGTGTGTGTGTGTGTGTGTGTGTGTTTCTTTAGATGTTGTCTCCCCCATTATACTGTGAGTTCCTTGAGGATACCCCTGGATCTAAGTTAACTCCATATACCAAAGGGGCATAGTTTTAGAGCAGACAAGTTTTAGATCCAGCCAATATGGAAAAAGTTAAGTAGTAGAGATTATAAAATTTCAGAAACTCACATATTTTGATTACTCTAGTTATGCAGGACAAAAATGAAATAACCTCTGAATGAAGTATACTGTTGTATTAAAACATATTTGAAGATATAATAAGAAGATGATGGTAATGGTAATGGTAAAAATTCATCATAATACTAATGTTAAATATCTTTTTAAAAGAACAACCATGACAATATTGCAAACTATGTACCAATACCCTTTGCTGAAGTTCTGGGAAGAACATGATTAGACCCTCTGAATTACACCAAGAGGCACTCTGATACTTAATGACTTTAATTCAAATGTGGGGGTGAGGGGAGGATGATAAGAAATAAATGGGAAAGCATAGTTTGGGAAAAGATGAGTATTGGGTATGGTGAATATCAAGTATCACTAGATAAAATTAAATAGATATATTTTAACAGAAAAGAAAAAGATTTATTGATGTTGAAGTTGTCCCAGAAAATACCTGTCTTTTCTGTCAAATCATCCCCTAGTCAGGGTTAAGATAACCATTAGTAAAAAGCAAGAAAAAAAAATACTAATGAGGAAAAGGTAAGGCATTGAAAGAACTCAGATTTGAACTATTTAAATAAGTAATCTGAAATGAGAAATGGAAAATGGACATTGGTATCAACAGACCCCAATTACAATAATTATTCAGAAAATTAACTTCTGTAAATCTATTATCACACAAACACCAAAATTGCTCATAAAGTACCTTTGTCAGTCAACATTTGACTCATTCAACAAATGGAAAGAGATGGTAAAATAATTCTAAAGCAATGCCAATTTAGAATAGAAATTTTGTAAATTTGTTCATAAAATCTGACAAAGATAATCATTATGCATGACATTTCCCCATAAAGCAAAAAGAACCAGGGGAAGGTAAAAGTAGCTTCTAAAAAAATTCCAAGAGATATAACTAAGCACAGCCATCCCAAACATATTTGAGGATGAACTTGAAAGAATGGAATGGAAACAAATGGAAAAAGTGTAAAAATCTGTAAATATTTTCTGTAACAAACTGCTATTTTTACTGTCAAGGACAGTAGTGTGGTATTACTAACATCCTAATGCAACAGCCTAAGATGTGGCCAGGGAAGAGAAAGGTGAAATGTCACTAAAGAGAACAAAGGTGGGAAAAGTGATTAAACTATATTAAATGAATAGAAAGAAAACCTCTGCTGGAGAAATCACAACTCTCAATGTGTTGAAAGGTTGATAAAGATATCAGAAGGCAGGGAATATGTGAAAAATTTCAGAACTTATTAATAGTTCCCACTCTCTCTCCAAAAGTTTACCCAAAAAAATGTCAATACATACTTACCTACGTGTCTATTTTTCAACGGATATAAAGTGTTCATGTACAAAACCAGAACATCGTCAAAGAGGGAAAAGAAGGCTTTTGCAAGCAATATTCATTAATAAACTACCTCTTTCAATCCAATGACACTAGCCTCTTTGCTACTTCTGTAACAAGACATTCCATCTCCCATATCCAGGAGTTTTCACTGGCTCTTCCCTATGCCTGGAATTCTCTCTCTCTCTCTCTTCATCTCTTACTAGCTTCTCTGGCTTCCTTCAAGCCCTAGCTAAAATTCCACTTCCTATAGGAATCCTTTCCTGATCTTCCTTAATTCTAGGGCCTACCCTCTGTTAATTATCTCTACTTTATCATATGTATTTGTATGTATACACACACACCGTGCACACATGTATATACATATATGTGTATGTGTGCATATAGCTTTTGTACATATTTGTACATAGATGTTTACATGTTGTCTCTACCATTAGTCTATAAGGATCTTAAGAGAATGGATTGTCTTTTCCTGTCTTTATATTCCCAGAACTTAACACAGCATCTGGAACATAGTAGTAGCTTAATAAATGTTTGTTGAATTGATCAAAAATTTGACCAAAAATTAGTGTAGAAAGAATAAGATCCAATTGTGCTATATCGTTTTAGTTTTTTTTTTAATTTTTGATTGAATACAGGAACAAAAAAAGATTCCCTTAATGTACTGTCAACCTAGAATGTAATTTATTGGAGAGCAGGAAATTTTTTAATGATTTTTGTTTGCTTTGAATTTTATGGTTTTTGCTTGTATTTTGTTTTTCTTTGTATTTCCAGTATTAAGCATAGTGCCTGACAGATAGTGAATTATTATCATTGTTATTAGTCCCATCTATCTATAAAAATTTTTTGATATACTTTGAAAGAAATAAGAATAGAAATAACCTGTGACCTGATTTAATTATTAAATAATTAAGATCTGTGACCTGATCATATCATCAGGGGGAGTATAAAACAAAGAGATGTATGTTCATCTAAGGTAATTCACTACTATGATGTAGGATATACAATACAAAGATGAAGCTGAGAAAGGTATCTTTTTAATAGAAAGGTCTTACATGTTTATTACTGTTTATGCTGTTTAAAGATGATATGTACAGGTTGCATCAAACCTCGGCATTCTGCAGAGACTCCTAGAAGAGACATGTAACTACTCAAAAGAATTTGACCTGACTGTTCATGCAGGAAAGTCCAAGGAAATGAATAATATTGTCCAGATTGTGACATGCATTTGGATGAAAGACTACATAATTAAGCCATTGGTACACATATCTAGGACATAAGTAAAGATGTGTATATAACAAGTTAGGACTGGAATTAAAGAGGAGAGAAACAGTTAGATTGCCATAGGGAAATTGCAACATTACTATATGGCAATGAGACAAGGACTACATATATCTCTGAAGAATTAAAAATCAATAGTATGTTAATGTATATGAGGAAATAAAGGAAGTAATAGACTAATAGAATTTTTATCAAATATCTCTTGTAAGCAAACTGACAAAAAATGGTGTATTCAAGATTGGTATATCCAAGGTATATTGACAAATAATTAAATAGATAAAACTAAAACACTGTTCCTCAATAAAGAACTAGTGAAAGGATATGAAGTTTTTCCCAAAAATTACAAAATATTAACATCCATATGAAAGAATAGTACAAATAAAAATTATAAGAGAAATACAAATCCAATAATTCTATTGGTTCAGCTCATAATGAGATAATTGGCAAAGATGATAAAAATAGAACAGTTAATATTGGAAAGGTTGTAGAGAGATAGGAATACTAACGTGTTATTGATGGAGTTGCAAATTTGGACAGTTCTAGAATGTAATTAGGAATCACTTTTTTAAAAAAGTGAATAAAACATCCATATCTTTCAATTGAGAAATTTCAATCGTACACATATATCCCAAGGAAATTGGTGAATGAAAAGAAAGTTCCATTATACAACAAAATTTTTTAGCACCACACCTTTGTGATAGGAAAGAATTGGAAACAGAATGGATGCTCATCAATTATGGAATGGATAAACAAATGAATGTAAAGTATCACATCTAAATAGCAGCCCTGAGAGAAATGAGGTTGGCAAATGAAGGCTACCTTACCTAAGTTGGAGCTGAATACATGTATTTCTGGTCTGACCACAGTGATAGAGAGCACTGTCAGGTTGGCATAGGTTTTGCAATCAAAACTAATCTAGTCAACAAGAGTGTATGCCTACCAAAAGGAGTGAATGACAGACTCATAACAATAAGATTCCTACTTGTAGGAAAGCATCATGCCATCAATATGTATGTTCCCACCATGATGAAACCTGATGAGATCAAAGAAAAATTTTATGAAGACCTGGAGACCTTCATCATCAATGTACCAAAAGAGTACAAGTTTATAATTCTGGGTGACTTTAATGACAGAATAGGCACAGACTATCAGACATGGCAGGGAGTTCTTGGGAGGAATGGATTCAGAAACAGCAACAGCAAAGATCACTTTACTACTGAAGACTTGTGCATCTCACAAGCTTCTCATTACCAACACTGTGTTCCGTTTACCTAAACACAATAAAATTTTATGGATGCAACCTCATAGCAAACATTGGCATTTACTAGACTATGTCATTGGAAGGAGAAGAGACAGAATGGCAGAGTGATGAAGGCAATGTGGGACACAGAGAGCTGGACAGATTATAGACTTATCCTCAAGCTAAACATTTGAATTCAACAGAAGTGGTGTTCCCAAGGCAACTCAACTACCAAAAGACTTAATGTCAACAGATTAGAGTGTTTCTCCCAGCTTGAACAGTTCATTAATAACTTTAAGGGAAAGCTGAGCCAATATATGGTTGGCAACAGTGGAGCAGAAAAGGAGCGGGCAACTTTCAGAGATTTGGTATATAGTATCACATTTACTCATCTGGGCCAGAACACTCATAAACATCAAGATTGGTTTGAGGAAAGATAATGGAGAGATTTAGGAATGAAAAACAAGAACTCCACAGCATTTACCAGCAGGATAGTTCATCCATATCTAAGAAAACAATGTTTAACTGCATCAAAAGTAAAGTTCAAGCAAAGCTTAAAGAGATGCAGGATTCTTGACTCAGTAAGAAGGAAGATGAAATTGAGTTTTACACTGATATTAGTAATTCAAAGCACTTTTATGGTGCCCCAAGAGCTATTTATGGGCAAAAGATCTATGGTACATCTCATCTACTCAGTGATGATGGAGTCACATTGATTAGTGATAAGGATCTAATCCTGGAGACATGGGCTGAATATTTCCATAATGTTCTAAAAAGACTGTAATTAGTCAATGCTGAAGCCATTGACCTTATACTTCAGGTTGAAGTCAATACCTTTCTTGTCAAACTTTCAACCAAAGAAGAGTTTTTGAATGGCATTAGGCTCCTCTCACATGGCAAATCACTTGGTACTGATTTTATTCCAGATGAGATTTAAAAGGTAGGGGGTCCACTGCTCATACAAAAGCTGACTGAAATTTATATGGCAAGAGGAGGTTATCCTTCAGGAGTTCAAGGATCCCTTCATTGTCCGTCTCTATAAAGGAAATGAAAATAAGTTGTCCTATGACAATCACAGAGGGCTCTCTCTCTTAGTCATTGATGACAAGATTCCTGCCATATTCCTCCTTAATAGGCTGATCCTTTAACTGGAAGATGGTCATCTACCTGAGAGTCAATGTGATTTTAGAAAAGGCTGAGGAAGAGTTGATATGCTTGTTTCCTGCTCAACAACTCCAAGAAAACTGCCAGGAGCAAAATAGAGGTCTGTATACAACATTCACTAATCTAACCAAGAGAAGTCTATCAGTAGTGTATGTCAATTTCATGATGGTATGTGTGCATGGGTTCTGGATAATGGACAATGCTTTTGTGATTTCAGAATTATCAATGGAATGAAGGAGGGCTGTGTGCTTGCTCTATGCTTTTTAGCATAATGTTTTCAGTGATATTGTTGAATGCCTTTAACAAGGATGAAAATGATATCAAGGTAAGCTACCTCACTGACAGAAAATTATTTAACTTGAAAAGGCTACAAGCCAAGATTAAAGTAGAGGGAGAGTTGGTGCATGACTTTTTGTCTGCAGATGTTTGTGCACTCGGTTTAGCCTCTAAGGCTAAGATGCAACAAAATATGGATTCATTCTCTGCTGCTTACGCTAATTTTGATCTAACAATTAACACCAAGGAAACAGAAGTTCTCCACCAGCCAGCACCATACCATCTATCCATTGATCCATTGGTTACAGCAAATGGAGAAATTTTGAATGCTATGGACAAGTTCACTTATTTTGGCAGTGTACTTTCAAGTATATAGACATAGATGATGAGGTTGACACACACATTGCCAGAGATAGTTCAGTATTTGAGAGGCTATAAATGAAAGTCTACAGAACCATTGTGCTGACCTCATTGTTGTATGCCTGTGAAACCTGGACAGTATATCAGTGCCATACCAGGAAACTGAATCACTTCCATTTGAATTGTCTTAGGAAGATTCTGAACATAACCTCGTAAGATAAAGTACTGGTCCCTGAGGTCCTTTCTCAAGCTGAACTTTTAAGCATTTAAACTCTACTGCAGAAAGTGGAACTCCAATGAGCTGGCCACTTTGTTAGAAAGCCAAAAGTATATTTGCCTAAAAGACTATTTTATGGAACTCACACAAAACAAACACTTACATGGAGTTCAGAAGAAGAGCTACAAAGACACTCTCAAGGTCTCTCTGAAGAACTTTGTAATCAATTGTGAGACATGTGAGACATGGCGCTGGACCTGTCCAGCATGGCATGCCTACATCAAAGAATGCACTGTGCTCTTTGAGCAAAGCAGAATTGCAGTAGCTCAAAGGAAATATGAAATGCACAAATTTAGAGACATCTCTACTCCAAATGTTCATATGGACTATTTGTGCCTAATATGTAGTAGAGCCTTCAAAGCTCATATTGGTCTGATCAGCCACAGTCAGACATGTACCTTGATCCCAACATAGTGATGTCATTTTCGTCCTCTTTGAGAACAAAGGATGGCAATCATCCAGTGAGGTAAGTACTGTAGATAATACTATTCTTATTTTACAAATTAGGTATTTTACGTTCATATAAGTTTGCCTTGCCCAAGCTAATAGATCAAATATCATTTGCAGGATTTAATACATATCTGAAATTATTCCAATTCTATTTTCCTCTTCCCTATATCCATTTCCTTCCTCAGATCCCAGCTTCAATCCTGGAAATACCTGGCCTAGCAGAGTGCTTGACTTGACATGTAGTAAGAACTCAATAAATACTAGTTGACTGATTGACTTACTTCCATCACCAACCTCTCCTACCCCATGTCACCCTACCCATTTCAGGAATTTTCTTAGCAATCGGTTTATGGTATCTCTCTCTGTCTCTGTCTCTCTGTCTGTCTGTCTGTCTGTCTGTCTCTCGTTCTCTCTCTCTCTCTCTCTCTCTCTCTCTCTCTCTCTCTCTCTCTCTCACACACACACACACACCTCAAATTTTCTTTCTAGGTTACTCCTGCACTCAGAGTTTCTCTTCTATTTGACTTGCTCCTCAACCAGAGGACTGAAGGACTGAAATGTGCTTAGTTCTGAGAATATGTTTGCAATACTACAATATTGGGCATTTTAAGATCAGCAGATTCAAAGGTTTGCAGATACCTGAAGCAAAATACACTAATTGGAATTAAGAAAACAGAACTTATTGGAAACAATACCAGAACTCACTTAAAGTCATCCAATCAGGTACTCTGATACAAAGCTTCAACCTTGGGATTGTTATTAATAATTTTCCCAGTAGAGTTTCCATCTCTCCTGTTAACTAGCCATTCCATCCATCTTCTTGACACATCAATTTCTTTTTTGTCAGAGGGTGGGAGAAGAGAAGGTCTAGGAACATTCTGAAATAAAGCTGGGGAATAAACCATGGCCTCATTTTTTTCTCTACCCCTAACCCCCAAGAACCACATCCTCCAAGATGTTTCTAAGCACTCAAAGTCAAAATAATACCCCTCAAAAAAGGCTTTTATATAGGAAAAAGAGTCCCTGTGAAGTATCATGGGTGGCGGCAGTAAAAAAATTAAGTGAATACCTTAAACTCATCATAAATCATTGATTCTATCAGTGGAATGGAGCTGCTTCTTCACTCAAGAAATGAAACTTACTGACAGAAAGAAACAATATCCCTCTATAAATATATAGTCCTATGGGAGTGAATGCATACTCATGTGTACATGCCCATGAACAAAACCAAGCATTTACATTAATGTTCTCTTTAGGAACTTGTAGATTATTTAAACTATTCCTTAATTTGGATAGAAAGTCTGAGAAATTGAAGAATCAAAACCAAATGATCCCTTTGAAAAATGGATGAATTGGAAGAACCAAATTCCTGAGTCTAAACAATTCTTTTGTTTCTCTTTTAATAAAAGAAAAATGTGGGACAAATGAAAAAAGAAAGATGTTTTTCATCAAGCTTCCAAAGCAGTATAAATAGACTCTAGGAGGCAGCTAGGTGGTGCAGTAGATAGAGCTCTGGCCGAGTCAGGAGGATTTGAGTTCAAATCTGGCCTCGGACACTTGATACTACTTGTGTGACCCTTGGCAAGTCACTTAACTCGGATTGCCTCACCAAAAAAAGAAAAAAAAGAAAAGAAAAGGAAAAAGAGAGAGACTCCAGGTCCTCTAACTTTAGAGAAAAAAGGGGAGAAGGGAAAGAGAGAAGATGAAAAGTAAGTATACCATTGTGTAATTCTAATGGGATAAAGGCCAGAAAAATTTTAAGTACTCAAAAGTAAAGCAGTACTATTGTAGTAGTACTGCTCAGGGCTATCCTTGGGGTTAAGAGAAGTGGTTGAAGTTGTATGACTGACCCACAGGAGGCATGTGACCTTGGGCAATTCATCTAACTTTTTTTTTTAATTCATCTAACTTCTTAATGCCTCCAAGAAATTCTCTAATGTTGCCCTTCTGTATCAGAGGCAGTAATTTCCACATTGAGAATTTCCTATTAAAATGAAATTTTCGGTCCTGGTATTATCAGTTAAATGTGTTTGGAAGATTTAAAGCTCCTATGATCTAAGGTTATAAAGACATGTGCACCCATTTTAGTCTTACCCCAAACACCCCCAAATACACCAGAAAATATTATAAATCATATTTTTGTGTGTTTTCTATGCAATATTCTTATGTTTGCTCTCAGAAATAGAAAAAAATAATAATTTCTCTTCAGTTTAACTGAGATACCTTTCCTACATTGTTATACAAGGCCATTGCTTTAAAAAGTTAAAAGGTACTCTAAAAATGTAAGACATTTTAACATTATTAAATCCAGTCAGCTTTTTGTTCTCTATATTCATGGGGAATAGCAAACTCTAAATAAACTAGAAGAATAAAGTCATTTTTATTTGATCCTGGAATATATTATGTGATTTTGGTCGCAGGAGGTTGGTTTACTTTTCTAGCTATGCTCCGGGTAGTCTAGAAAGAGAATTAACTTCTATTTCCCAACCACAACCCCACTTATTATAGGTAATGTTGGATAGGCAGTGAGAAATTTGCTCCAGATAATCCAAACCAAAAAAAAAATATTCATAACTAACTAATACATGGACAATCCAAAATCCACAATGTATTCCAGCAATATATTACCAGCCTCTGAGAAGATATTGCCCTCAATCAATCAATCAACAAGATTTATTAAGTACTGACAGTATTCCAGGCACTGGGCCAGGTGCTGGGGATGCAAAGACAAAGAATTCCTGTCCTCAAGGAGCCTTCCTTGCCTTGCCAATTACAACCAATTGCTCTGGATTTGCCTAAAGAAGTACAAATAATCTTGCTCACTTAAATAAGGCAAGCAGCAGTAGTCTGACATCTAAGAAATTTTTGACCTGTTCCAATTGGTACTAGAACTTTTGGGCCAGTCACTAATAGATAGAAAATTTGTCCAGAAACTAAATCAACACATGAGAAAGAGCCTCCTGGTTATCTTGCTCAGGAAGGATAGGCCAATAGAAAGCAATGACATATGGAAAGACATATGGAAATCATTTTACCCAAACTGTTTTGTTATGCTAAAAGCCCTACCTTTTACCTTCTTACTTTGCCAAACACAAAGTATTTGTTTACTCTATTAGCTAAATTATTGTGGCAGCTGGGTGACACAGGGGACAAAGGTCTAGATTTAGAGGAAGATTAGTGTGTAAGTTTTACCTCAGAGAATTACTAGCTGTGTGACCCTGGGCAAGTCTTGAAACTTTGCTCACACACACTTTCCTCATCTGTAAAAATGGAAATGATAAAAGCAGCTACCTCAAAGGGTTGTTGTGAAGAGCAAAATTTCTAGATAGGTAATATCTAAACTCTATGTAAATAAACTCTAAAGAAATAAAACTAAAACTTTTAAAAAACTCTATAAAAACTCTGTAAATGTTCAAAACTACAACTCTAAATGTTCGTGTTGATTAGTTATTGTTATTACAGGGCTACCTCAAGGAAAATACTAACATTCCATTGCTCTGATGTTGTTCAGTTGTGTCTAACTCTTCATGCCTCCATGGATCACACAATCCATAGGGTTTTCTTGGCAAAGATACTGAAGTGATTTGCGATTTCTTTCTCCAGTAGATTAAGGCAAACAGAGATTAAGTGATTTACCCAGGGTCACATAGCCAGTAACAAGTCTGAGGCCAAATTTGAAATCAGTTCTTCCTGACTCCAGGCCCACCACACTATCCACTAAGACATCTAGCTGCCCCCACCATTGCTCTACACTATATTATTTAAACCCACTGGCAAAATTTAATCCAATAAACATTTATTAAGTGCCTACTGTGTTCCAGGTACTAAGCTGAACTGAAACCTCAACCTATGCAGAAATAGTGGTGCAGCCCCCATTACAGTGCCTGAACTAAGTCCTTATTCTGATATACCATAGGTCAGCTGTGTTGCAGTTGCAGAGGAATTAACATGCTTTTAGCTAACTAAGTCTTTGTTGTAATGGCAATCTCTAGAGCACTCTGGAAATCCATGTGAAATCAAGTCATCCTGAACAGATTAAACAGAATTTTATACCCAATGCAAATATTAGAAGTAGGGATTCAGGAGGCTAGTGGTCCTCTTATTTGATGTATCCACTGCTGAAGATGCAAAATATCTCCATTTGGCACTTCAAGTCAAGGTTTTCCTCTTTTAACAGTAGTTTGGGATTGAAGTTCTTTGGTATATCAGTAAGGCTAACTAGTCCCTCTTGGATGATGACTACCATCATATGGGTAGGGCCACTCTTTCCCAGATTCTCACTCTCAGGATTCCAGCAGGCATTCTGCATGCCTTTTTCTCTATTCAATACTTTCACTCAGACTCTCTATGGAAGAGAATTTTGAACTTGTTGTGGGAAAATATAATAAGAAAAGAAGGGATTGACCAGAGACCTCTAAGGCAACTGCCAGTAAGGGAAGTGACTTCATCTCCTTTGCCAAAATTAGAAGTTTCTATTGCAAGGAATTTATGGTAATGTAAAAGATCAACCCTCCAGTTTATCTGTTGTTTTTTAAATATGGATTTTCATATATTAGTTTGTTGTTTTGCTTTGTTCTATTTTTTTTAAACAGAGATATGCAAAAATTCCAGGCTAAACAAGAAATACCTTCTTTCACTTAAAATTTGTGAGTGAGGGGATGAGGGCAGAGATGCACTCAAATATATTTTGGTTGTTTTTAATTACCCTTTCTTATTCTGTGTAAAACAATTGCAGCGGTACTCCCAAACTATTTGACATTCTCTCTTTACAATTTTTCTCCCCTTTTCCTGCAAAGCTCACAGTGGTGGGTAGTGAGTGAGCGCCAGTGGTCTATTATTTGAGAAACTGAATCTCATAAGGTTGCTTGTTCGCTGTATCAATCTCCTCTTTAATCTTCAGATTAAACACTCTTCTGATTTAGACAATAAATCTAAGGTAATGGTGGAAATGAACCTTTTTCTTAATTAATGCTTTTAGATTGTTATATTCCATTTATGTGTAGGAAAATTATAGCTAACCTAGATATCTAATATTCAGGATTATTTTAAAGATATATCTGCAGTAGCCCTTTATTTCATGTTATTTATTAAATGACTGGGTTTAACCAAAATTAAGGCAATTAGCTATTACTTTGTAATTTGAGAGCAGGGAAAAACTCTATCTGGAAAACTCAAGTCAATGTGGTTGTCCACATTTTAATATTAGAAGATCCTTAGGACACAATTATACATTACGGTAAATTGCCAAGGCATAGTTAATATCACTTGGTCTTTGGTCTTGCCCTTTGTGATACCATGGGAGCTGCATGACTTTTCCTCAGTAATGTTTCAACTATTTTTCCTTTTTGCTTAATTAAAAAAAAGCTAATTAGAAATATTATTCTATGCTTTAACTTTTATAATATAAAGTTAAGGATAAAAGTATGAAACTGGTATGGAACAATGATGAAGCATACTATCCACCTCCAGAAAAAGAACTGATATTGATTAAATACAGACTGAAGCATGCTATTTTTCACTGTCCTCTTATACAAAATGACTATTGTGGAAATGTTTTATATAATTGTACATGTATAACCTATATCTGATTGCTTACCATCTCAGGGAGGGGAGAGGGAAGGAAAAGAGAGAGGGATAGAATTTGTTAAAAAAAAAGTGTTTAAAAAGTATCAGTGATATAGAAGGTCAAGGTATGAAAAAAAGAGGTCAGAACTCTGATAGGAAAACCTTGCCTCACAATCTGACAATAGAATAAATAGAAGAAAAAGTAAAATTTGAAGCAAAGATTATTTGAGGTTCTATTTAATGACCATTACAACTTTGTCTATATAATACCAAGCCAAGTGATCAATCCTGTGCAGAGGGAAAAACTCACAAATATAAATCAGATACAGATTTTGAGTAATCAAACAAATAACATCAATTATGATGATGATGATGATGATGATGATGATAAATTATATATTCTGAAACTTTAGGGGGCAGCTAATCCAACTTTCATAATCTGAAAGAATCCTATTCTACAACATCATTAATTGATGACAATGAAATCTCTTTTTGAATACTTCAGGTAAGAAGGAACATTCGAGCTCATAAAACAATCCATTTTTTTGCTGTTTCTAATTATTATAAAAATATATTTTCCCAGCTCTGATTCTAATAATCTAGCCACTGGTCAGATTCTTATAATCTAGTTTACTAGCTTACTAATGTTCAGACTCCTTAAGAGTCTGCCCAATATGACAAATGTTCTAATAAACCTCGTCTTTAGCTAAAGAAGGCTTGGGTCAAATTCTTTTGGGCAGGACCTGCATGATGTGATTTTGGGGTGCCAGGATCCTGAACCCCTAAACCACATCATTTTGGTGGTCTGTACGAGGAAATTGCCTAACCACAAGTTCCTCTCCAATGAAGACTGGAAGGAAATATACACAGCTCTGGAAGTTCCCCCTTTACATTCCTCTTCCCTTGATAGATTGGAGATCAGACAAGAGATGGGTGTACACCAGATAGAAAGTGAATGACCTTTACCCTGGAAGTGATGGAACAAAAATGGCCTGATGAGGCAGTACCCAAGATAAATAAGGAGATTATTACAGAGCACCCAGTTGCCCCAATGAATTCATATCACCTGGCCCAGAGGAAAAACATTATCATGTTATGAAAGAACTGTCTGAGGCTATTGTTGAGCCTCTGTTAGTATTTGAAAGATTGTGGAAAATGGACCAGTGCCATAAAATTGGAGAAGGGTAAATGTAACAATATTCAACAAAAGGGAAAGGAACAGTCTGCAAATTAGAGGATAGTAAACTTGATTTTTGATTAATGGGGGAAATGCAGGCAGATCACTAAAAAGATAGCAAATGTCTATCAAACAATAAGCATTTATTAAAAATGCTTATTGTGTTCCAGGAACTGTGCTAAGACCTAGGGATACTCTGCCCTCAGAGAGCTTCCCTTTGCCTGAGGGAGACAATGTATGTTTAAATACATACAAAGTACATAGAATATAGGAAAGATAGCTTAGAGGGCAAGGCATCTAGTAGGAAAGGCAGTGAATTATTCCCAAGATCTAGTTCAACTTCATCAACAACAAGTCATGCCAGGTTGAACTTATTTTCTTTTTTTGATAGGATCATCAAACTGCTAGAGGAACAGAATGCTAGAGATACAGGAGCCAAGATAGCAGAGTAAAAAGGTAGTTGCTCTCACCCTCCTCTATCAACCTCTGAAAACCCAGAAAATATCACCCCAGAAAAAAAAACCCTGGAACAACTGAACCAGAAGAAAGATGGGGTGCAGCAGTGCCTTAGCCCAGGTAGCTAGAGGGATTAACCGGAAAGGCCCCTCTTACCCTGGGGGAAGGGAAACAGCTAGTGGAAAGACCCACTTTAGCACACCAGGAGGAGATTCTGGTGCCTTGGCATTCTACAGCAAACCGGTCTCCCAGTGCCTCAGCAAAAATAAGGGAAGCAGCACTACAAAGGGCCCCAAGTGGATAAGCACCCAGCAGCATTCATCTGAAAGGAGGTGAATAAAGCACCCTAGAGGTGCCAAAAAGTTGCAGCCTTGTTGATTGATTCCAGCCCAACACCAGGTAAGCTGTCAGAACCTTACAGCCTCCAACTGCCAACCAGGAGATCCCGAAGCCCAGGTGGTCGAGCAGGCAAACGCCAACAGCTGTACCTCCGAGTATCTCAGTGAGGGTGGGGTAACTGGTGGAAACCAGCTCAGAAAACCACCAGGTGCCTCAGCATTCTACAGCAAAGAAGTTTCCCAGTACCTCAACAGAAATAAGGGAGGCAGCACTGCAACAGGCCCCAGGGAGATAAACACCTGGCAGCACTTAACTAAAAGGAGCTAAACAAAGCTAAAGGAAAGGAAAAGCAAGCAACCTAGATTTACCTGAAAGTCCCAGCCTTGCTGATTCCAGGCCAATGACAGATAAGCTGCCAGAACCCTACAGCCTCCAATTGCCAACATAAGAGGCCCCAGCTCCCAAAGCCAGTGACCAAGACCTAGGCACCCAACACAAGAAGCTTGGGTCAGTGCCCTCTGCTCCCCAACAGGAGCATCTCTTTAAAGGCCAGGGAATAAAGAAACACCAAGAGTGAAAAGAAACGCACTATAGATTCCTATTATGAGAAGAGTGAAGATCAAGACAGAAATTCTGAAGAGGACAACACTGTCATCAAACCCACATCTGCAACATCAAAAGGGAATATGAACTGGTTTGAAGCCCAAAAAGCCTTCTTAGAAGAACTCAAGAAGGATTTTAAAAGTCAAATGAGAGAGGTAGAGGAGTCCTTTAAAAGTACAATTGGCCAATTGGAAAAAAAAAGTACACTGAAGAAAACAAGTGCCTTACACACAATTGGCCAATTGGAAAAAAAGTACAATGAAGAAAATAAATCCCTTAAAAATATAATTGACCAGTTGGAGAAGAAAGTACAAAATCTAACAGAAAAAAACAGTGTGTTAAAAATTAGAATTGAACAAATAGAAACTAATAACTCTATGAGAGAGCAAGAATCAGTCAAACAGAAACAAAAAAATGAAAAAAATAGATGAAAACATAAAATACCTCATGGGTAAAACAGAGGACCTGGAAAATTGATCCAGGAGAGACAATTTAAAAATTTTGGGCCTACCTGAAAGTCATGATGAAAAAAAGATCCTGGACGATATCCTTCAGGAAATCATAAAGGAAAACTGCCCTGAAGTCCTAGAACCTGAAGGTAAAATAACTATAGAAAGAATCCATCACTCCTCGCCTGAAAGAGATCCCAAATTGAAACTGCCAAGGAATATAATAGCTAAATTCCAAAATTACCCAATAAAAGAGAAACTACTGCAAGCAGCCAGAAAGAAACAATCTAAATATCATGGAACCACAGTCAGGGTTATACAGGACCTTGCAGCCTCTACATTAAAAGACCATAGGGCATGGAACATGATATTCCATAAGGCAAAGGAGCTTGGAATGCAGCCAAGGATTAACTACCCAACGAAAATGAGCGTGATTTTTCAGGGAAGGAGATGGATATTCATCAAAATTGGGGACTTCCTGAAAAAAAGAGGAGAGCTCAACAAAAAATTTGATCTCCAAGTACAAGATTCAAGAGAGACATAAAAAGGTAAATGGGACAGAAAGATATAATATGTTGTTAATAAGGGCAAAATGTTTACATCCCTATGAGGGAAGATGACACTTGCAACTCCTGAGAACTGTATTGTTTTTATAACATGTTAAAGTAATGTACATAAAGGGGGTGGATATAAGTTGACTTTGATGTAATGATAAAAAAAAAATTTAATGAAGTGGGTTAAATGGATCCAAGTAAATGGATTAATCTGAGCTAAGAAAATGTACTGAGAAAGGAGGAGGCAGACAAGGGTAAATTACATTGCAGGAAAAGACAAAAAAACCTATTAGAGCAGAGGTAAAGAAGGGAGGGGGATGAGCATTGTTTGAACCTTACTCTCATCAGATTTGTCTCAAGAAGGGAATAACATAATCATTTAGGTATAGAAATCTAACTTGCACTATAGGTAGTAGGAGGGGAAAGGGGAAAGAAAAAGGAGGGGGGATAGAAGGGAGGGAAGAAGCAATAAGGGTAAAGGGGAAGAAAAGGGAAAGGGATAGTAGAAGGGAGGTGGGACCCAAGGAGGCACTGGCCAAAAGCAAAACACTAGTGAGGGGGGGAAAGGAGAAAGGAGAAAGAAAAACACAAACGGGGGAAAAAAGGATGGAGAAAAAGACACAGATAGTAATCATAACTGTAAATGTAAATGGGATGAACTCTCCCATAAAACAAAAGTGTATAGCAGATTGGATTAAAAACCATAATCCTACAATATGTTGTTTACAGGAAACACATTTGAAAAAGAGTGACACATACAAGGTAAAGGTAAAAGTCTGGAGCAAAATATATTATTCTCCAGCTAAGGTAAAAAAAAAATAGGGGTAGCAATCCTGATCTCAGACAAAGCAAAAACAAAAATAGATCTTATCAAAAGAGATAAGGAAGGAAACTACATCCTGCTAAAAGGCACCATAGACAATGAAGTAATATCATTACTAAACATATATGCACCAAATGGTATAGCATCCAAATTCTTAGAGGAGAAGTTCAGGGAGTTACAGGAAGAAATAGACAGCAAAACTATACCAGTGGGGGACCTTAACCTCCCCCTCTCTGAACTAGATAAATCTAACCACAAAATAAACAAGAAAGAAGTTAAGGAGGTGAATAGAACGTTAGAAAAGTTAGGTATGATAGACCTCTGGAGAAAACTGAATGGGGATAGTAAGGAACATACTTTCTTCTTGGTGGTACGTGGCACATACAAAAAAATTGACCTTGTACTAGGGCATAAAAACCTCACAATCCAATGCAGAAAGGCAGAAATATTAAATGTATCCTTTTCAGATCATGATGCAATAAAAATTATATGTAATAAAGGGCCATGGAAAGATAGACTAAAAAATAATTGGAAACTAAATAATCTAATCCTTAAAAATGATTGGATCAAAGAACAAGTCATAGAAACAATCAATAATTTCATTCAAGAGTATGACAATAATGAGACAACATACCAAAATTTATGGCATGCAGCAAAAGCAGTTCTTAGAGGAAGTTTTATATCTCTAAATGCTTACATAAATAAAACAGAAAAAGAGGAGATCAATGAATTGGGCATACAACTAAAAAAACTAGAAAAAGAACAAATTAAAAATCCTCAATTAAACACCAAATTAAAAATATTGAAAACCAAAGGAAAATTAATAAAATTGAAATTAAGAAAACTGTTGAACTAATAAATAAAACTAAGAGCTGGTTTTATGAAGAAAACAATGAAATAGATAAACCTTTGGTTAACCTAATAAAAAAAAGAAAGAAGAAAACCAAATTACTAGTATTAAGAATGAAAAGGGTGAAACTACCACCAAGGAAGAGGAAATTAAAACAACAATTAGGAATTATTTTGCCCAACTATATGCCAACAAATTTGACAATCTTAGTGAAATAGATATATATTTACAAAAATACAAATTTCCCAGATTAACAGAAGAGGAAGTAAAATACTTAAATAACCCCATCTCAGAAAAAGAAGTTGAACAAGTCATTGATGAACTCCCTAGGAAAAAATCTCCAGGGCTAGATGGATTTACATGTGAATTCTATCAAACATTTAAAAAACAATAGGTGAAGAAGGAATCTTAACAAATTCTTTTTATGATACAAATATGGTGCTGATACCTAAACCAGGAAGAGTCAAAACAGAGAAAGAAAATTATACACCAATTTCTCTAATGAATATAGATGCAAAAATGTTAAACAAAATATTAGCAAATAGATTACAGCAACTTATCACACAGATAATACCCTATGACCAGGTAGGATTTATACCAGGAATGCAGGGCTGGTTCAATATAAGGAAAACTATCAGCATAATTGATCATATCTACACCAAAACTAACAGAAACCACGTGATCATCTCAATAGATGCAGAAAAAGCTTTTGACAAAATACAACACCCACTCCTATTAAAAACACTAGAGAGTATAGGTATAAATGGAATCTTCCTTAAAATAATAAATAGCATCTATCCAAAACCTTCAGCAAGCATAACAAGTAATGGGGACAAGCTAGAAGCATTTCCAATAAGATCAGGGGTGAAACAAGGATGTCCATTATCACCACTGTTATTCAACATCGTACTGGAAACGTTAGCTTTAACAATAAGAGAAGAAAAAGACATTGAAGGCATTAGAATAGGCAAAGAAGAAACAAAGCTTTCACTCTTCGCAGATGACCTGATGTTATACTTAGAGAATCCCAGAGAATCAAGTAAAAACTACTTGAAATAATAAACAACTTCAGCAAAGTTGCAGGCTATAAAATAAACTCACATAAATCATCGGTGTTTCTATATATTATCAACAAAGCCCAACAGCAAGAGATAGAAAGAGAAATTCCATTTAAACTTACTGCAAACATTATAAAATATTTAGGAGTCTACCTCCCGAAACAAACCCAGGAACTCCATGAACACAATTACAAAACACTTTTCACGCAAATAAAATCAGATCTATATAACTGGAAAAACATCAGTTGCTTATGGGTAGGCCGAGCTAATATAATAAAAATGACATTTCTACCTAAGCTAATTTACTTATTCAGTGCCATACCAATCAAACTACCAAAAAATTATTTTATAGAGTTAGAAAAAATAATAACAAGATTCATTTGGAAGAACAAAAGGTCCAGAATATCAAGAGAACTAATGAAAAGAAATGCAGGGGATGGTGGCCTAGCCATTCCAGATCTTAAATTGTATTATAAAGCAGCCATCATCAAAACTGCTTGGTACTGGCTAAGAAATAGAGTTGTGGATCAGTGGAATAGGTTAAGTATGCAAGACACATTAGTCAATGACTATAGTAATACATTATTTGATCAACCCAAAGACCCCAGCTTTTGGGATAAGAACCCAATCTTTGAAAAAAACTGCTGGGAAAACTGGAAAAGAGTAGAAACTAGGCATAGACCAAAATCTCACACCATTTACCAAAATAAAGTCAAAATGGGTACATGATTTAGATATAAAGGTTGATACTATAAGCAAACTGAGAGAGCAAGGAATAGTTTACCTGTCAGATCTATGGAGAACAGAAGAATTCATGACCAAACAAGAGAGAACATTACAAAAAGCAAAATAGATCATTTTGATTACATTAAATTGAAAAGTTTTTGCACAAACAAAGCCAATGCAACTAAGATTAGAAGGAAGGTAGAAAATTGGGAAAGAATTTTTACAACCAGTCTCTCTGATAAGGGCCTCAGTTCTAAAATATATAGAGAATTAGGTCAAATTTAGCAGAATACAAGCCATTCCCCAATTGATAAGTGGTCAAAAGATATGAACAGACAGTTCTCAGATGAAGAAATTAAAGCCATCTATAGTGATATGAAAAAATGCTCTAAATCACTATTGATTAGAGAAATGCAAATGAAAACGACTCTGAGGTACCACATCACACCTATCAGAATGGCCAACATGACAAAACAGGAAAATGATAAATGTTGGAGAGGATGTGGTAAAATTGGAACACTAATGCGTTGTTGGTGGAGTTGTGAAATGATCCAACCATTTTGGTGAGCAATTTGGAACTATGCCCAAAGGGCTATCAAAATGTGCATACCCTTTGACCCAGCAATAGCACTTCTAGGGCTATATCCCAAAGAGATCATACACGTGGGAAAAGGACCCACATGTACAAAAATATTCATAGCAGCTCTTTTTGTGGTGGCAAAGAACTGGAAATTGAGAGGACGCCCATCAATTGGGGAATGGATGAGCAAGTTGTGGTAAATGAATGTGATGGAATACTATTGTGCTATAAGAAATGATGAACAGGCTGACTTCAGAAAAACCTGGAAAGACTTGTATGGTCTGATGCTTAGTGAAGTGAGCAGAACCAAGAGAACATTGTACACAATAACAGCCATGTTGTGTGATGACTAATATTGATAAACTTAACCCTTCCTGGCAATACAAGGATCTAAGATATCTCCAGAGGCCTTGTGATGGAAAATGCTATCCACACCCAAAGAAAGAACTATAGAAGCGGAACTGTTATTTTTTTTTCTCTTTTGTTGAGTTTTGTTTCCTCTTTCTGATGGTTCCTCCCATTGGTTTTAATTTCTACTTACAACATCAATAATGTGAAAATATGTTTAATATGAATGTAAATGTACAGCCTATATCAGATTGTGTGCCGTCTTGGGAGGGTGGTGGGGAGGAAGGGGGAGAAAAATTTTAAATTCAAAAGCATGTGGAAGTGATTATTGATAAATCAAAATCAATTAATAAAAAAAATTTCAAAAAAGAATGCTAGAGATACAATTTTCCTAAATTTTATCAAAGTAATTGATAAGGTATCTCATACTTCATTTTTATGGGGAGGATGAAGAGATGAAAATTAGATAGATTTAGAACCATGGCCTACCTGCCTCCTCCCAAAAAAAAGGTAGGAAGGGGAAACACCAAAGAGAAAAGAAATAGTTAAAAAGTATACAAGGAAAAAAGCCAGCCAAAAGAGAAAATAAAACCCAATGGTGATACAATTAATAGTGTAGTACAACTGAATCAGCGAAAATACTAGGATCAACAGACATGAAAAAGAAACCTCTTGAAACATCATAAACAACATACTCTGGCTGATAAATGACATATTTCCACACATTAAGTAGGACCTAGAAATGCTAAGAGAATCAGAAGATCAAAAAAAAATAATTAAAGAGAGTAGAAAACCAAATGAGGAAATTCAGTAAGAATTGAGACTTGAAAATAGAATGAGAGGAAATTAAAAAAAAATGATGAGTATAATAGAAAACCTGAAGTATTTATAGAAGTAACAAATAGCAACATAGTGAGAAGGGAGGGAATATTACTATTATTGCCTGTGGATGTAAGACTTGCCTCAGTCCTTTGGACAGCATTGCGTAGTAGGTCAGAAGGCACCTAAGTATGCTTTCGACATATGAGCCCAATTGCCACTATGTAGGTACCCATGAGGAACCTCAACTTTTGTTGGGGGGGGGTTATACTGTTATCCCTTTGTTTCACTTTCAGGTTGGTAACTCACTTCTTAGGCATAATAATCAATCAATCAATAAACATTAGCAACAAGTTTGAGTTCTATCCCCAGTGCAATAGAACTCTTTCAGTTCCCCTAGGTACCAAAGAAGAATCTCTTACGAATTGTTTTCATGTGTTCCTTCTTATCCCCCACCCCTCTCCACCCCATTCCTGACTTCCAATTCTAGGTCAAAGTTGCATTCCTCCCACCCACCTGACAAATTCATCAGATTGATGTTCACTTCTTGAAATCCTAACCCAGTGATTCCATTGATATAATCTCTCTGTCAGGCAATTCAGGATAAGGTCCAAAAAAGGTGTTTCTGCCCTCTTTGAATCAAGGCTTTTCCATTTGGGCTATATCCAAGGTCAGATTCTCTAAATTCTCACTCTTCTAGTTTGGTTCTCCCTATTCTCCCTCCAATTCTCTACCTTAAAAAAACAAATAACAATCCTTTAATCTCTTTCTTCTAGTCTCATACTTATTCATACTTCATACCCTGTCTTTCTTCTAAATCCGTAAGTTATGTTTAACATTAATTTGTATATTTGTCTGTCTTTACAATATCAGCATTTTCAAAAGCTATGTAATATAACATCTTTTTTTGTTTGTTTATAGTAAGACTGGAGTTACAATTCAATTCTGAACAAAGTTGGGGAGTGGAGTATTTCTTCCTAATAGAATAACTATATTTGAATCGCAAAGATACTGATTCTGAAGACCTTGTTATTTGAACTTGTTAAAATATACTCTTCTGTATGTTGGTATCTAGCTTGTATTCAGGTAAAATCCCATTTTAAGAGGATGACTAGGATATATCTAAACCTTATTGAAGTGGAAGTTTATTACTCTAGTATATAAAAATGGGAACACTGCATTATTTATTTATTTTTAGTTTGTTTACACCATGCAGATGTCCCCCATATAACATATTTGCAAACAGTAGCAAGCTGGAAATCTTATTCTTGCTGACATCATCTAGATTTGGGTGTGTAATCTTTTGCTAATTTAAAGTGGAGATAATTGAAAGAGTAAATACTGTTAAAAAAAAAAAGAATATATTTTCCCATAACTTATGCCCATTGTTCCTAGTTCTAATCCCTGGTACAAGCCAGAAAAAATGATAGGATTATAAAATTCAGAACCTTATATCACACATAGTTGGCATTTAATAACTGTTTATTAATTAGTTGATCCAAATCACACATCTCAATTTGCAGATTAGGAAACTGAGGCCAAAAGAAGATGAGTGCCTTGTCTAAGGTCTAATAGGCAGTAAGCTGCAGAGCCAGAAGGCCTCAATCTTCTTGCTCCAAATGCAAAGCTTCTTCCATGACAGTATATCTCTTCTGTCTCCTTTCAGTGATTAACTTTTCCATTATATATTCAGGCCTAGAGCCTAGAAATGTTATAGTACATGTAGTAACTGCATTATATGATGCATCCCAATCTCCTGCTGCAATGGAAGTTATAACTAGCACCTTCTAACCCAGTGGCCTTTTATTACTTCTAGGCCATCATAAACAGACTCATAATTTGACTTGCAAAGTGAGTCCTGAAAGATCATGGGAGTCAGATGAGCTTATTATGGATTATGGAGCTCAGGGCTCCAAAATATCTGGGCTTCCCTGTTCCAAAACAGCTTTCACTTCCTATGAACCTTCAGTCCCTCCTTCTACCTGGGAAAAAATGACACTTCCCAAGCCCACTTGCTGGCAAGGGACTTCATAGTTTAATCCAGAGGTCCTCAAAGTGGGTGATATAGCCCCCAGAGGGGTGTTAGTAGCCTCAAGTGCAATTGGGGGGCATTGAATAAAAATAAGGGGTGGTGGAAGCATAAGGAAAGAAGAAAACAAAATTTTGAAAAACCATTAGTACATATTTCATCTATTATGTAACAGAGTTAGAGTTGTAGTGATTACATTATTTTCCAAATAAACACACAAAATGCAAGTTATAACCCTTCAGTGGTCAAGTCCACTGACAAGTCTTAACAAGCAAGTATTGGCAGGTGATCATGTTATGTATTTTCAGGAAGTCCAGCATGCATCAGCAGGAATATGTGCATGTAATGACTTTTTTGCAATATGATACTCCATGGTTATATGATGTAGTATTGCATCATCAAAATTTCAATGCAGGGAAAAATCCACAAATTTACAATAAATTATTAACTTTAAGATGTGTAATTTTTAAAATAATTATTTTATATTTTTTAAAATAATGCAAATTTCAAAAAAAAATTGAAGGGTTAAAGAAAGTGGATTTCCAAGGGGTTGCTGGGCATTTTTTTTAAAAGGAGGTGGTGGACCAAATAAGTTTGGGAACCTCTGAAATCCCTTTAGTTTACAGTTGAGGTAATTTAGACCTAGTAAGGAGGCAGCTAGATGGTGCAGTAGATAAGAGTACCAGGCCTGGAATCAGAAAGACTGTCATGAGTTCAAATCTGGCTTCTAGCACTTACTACCTATGTGACCCTGAGCAAGTCACCTAACCCTGTGTGCCTCAGTTTCTTCATCTGTAAAATGAGCTGGAAAAGGAAATGGCAAACTATTCCAGTGTCTTTGCCAAGAAAACTCCAAAAGGGGTCAAAAAGAGTCAGATACAACTGAAATGACTAAACAACAAAAAACCTAATAAGGTTCCCTAAGGTGATACTGGACAGAAATAGGTTCTCTGATACTAAATTCAGTACTCTTTCCACCATACTATGCAATTTTCCATTTCTAAGACCTCATTCAAAATCTAATAGTCTGTTATTTTATATCTCAAAAGTAAACGTATATTTCCACTGAAATAAACAAGTGTCTATCAAATTCGTCAAAATATGATACCAATCAGTTCAGATAAATTCTGCTTGATCCTGGCCAACCTGTTTCAGGTCCATTTGCCAGTTCACATTATGCAAAAATAATTAATTTTTGACCAATGACTATTACTTTTAGAAAGTACATGATTATGACCTAAGCTGTTTCTATAGTACACAAAATGAAGCAAACTTTTGGAAATTATTTGTTGACCTTCTTAATGTATCCTTTCCACTTGAATATATCAACCTGTGTGCTTACCAAAAAGTTGGTTGGATCTCTATGTCATTGTTGTCTTGCCAGTATAGAGCTGCATAAAGAGTCATTTTCCTTCTTAGCCACTGCTGTTTTCTATCTAATAGATTAGTCTTTTACTGATTCTTGTCCTTTGTTTACACTGCCTATACAGTGGGTTTCTAATTAACAAAGGTAGGTAAGAATTGGTAATGGGAAATTACTTGTCCATATTTTTCAAGAGGCTTTAAGAAATTGACTTGCTAATTACACAGGTGAATATACCCTCTGATTTCATTTTTTTTTAGCCATTTATGCTTCAAAAAAATGTAACATATTTGGCAGGAGGTTGACCTACTGGATGCCTATGATCCCCTTCTACTCTGACGTTGAGTCTATTAATCTATTCTTCAACCATTGTTCATATGTATGAAAAAATGCAGAATTAAAGAATTCTGGATTCTAATTGTGTTTATTAGTTTGTTTTGTTTTTGTTTTAACTTGGGAAGAAATTTAGAGTCCTGCAATTCATTCATATCACTCTCATTTACTTTTCTTTACCAGTCAAGGTAGTGTACTAGCCTGCTTTTTTCAGACATAGCATGCTAGCTTTTAGCTCTGGTTTTAAGTACGTAGATCCCTCAAATTTGAAAGGCAGTTCTTCTCTCCTCTGCCTGCTTCCTAAAATCCCAACCTCTGTCCACTAGACAGTAGAGTTGTCAGGTACTGCATGAGGTCTTTCCTGATTCCTCCAATTATTAGCACTCTCCCTCTTGAAATCACTTTTTATGACTTTATATATACTTTATATTCACTTACCTATATACGTGTAGTGTTCCCACTAGGCTATACTTCCCTTGCCTTCATCACAATGCACAGCAATCTCTTCGTCTTGGATGATGATTTCAGCCCTGAGACCTACTGAAAGTACCTTTTAATCCTAAGACTTCTCCACTTAAGAATAGCACCTAAACCAGCCATCTCTTCATTTCTTACTAGGTTGCACACCTCTGGATATCTTCACTATGTCCCAGCTCTTAACACTTTTTTTAACATTCCTGCACATCTTTTCAACTTCCTTTTATTTGTTCCCTTCTCTAGTAGAATATAAGCTCCATAAGGGCATTGACTATATTTCTTCTTGCTTATATTTGTGGTCCAACCCATTAGCAAATGCTTAATAAATGCTTGTTGACTGACTGATCAATATAATGTAAATTCCTTAAGGGTGGGGATTTTTTTCATTTTTGTTATTGTATCCTTAGCACCTAATATACTACAGAGAAGGTACTTAATATGTCTTTATTGAATTGAATTTCATAGTTCAGGTAAAAGAACAAAAACTTCAAAATCTAGAGAGGTGATATTAGAGCTAGGGTAAGGCAACCGGGTTTTTGCTCCTGGGCACTAATTTTAAGGGTAACTAACTGAACTCAGTCCCCTCAACAGAGTTTAGCATCTCATTAAGAAGAATAAGTAGTTAAATAGGATGCTACCAGATAGAAAGCTGAATTAAGCTCCAACTCCAACCCTCCCCTTCCCCTCTCCCCCCACCCCCTGTAGCCTTGTGGCAGTGTTTTTCTTCCTTCAGTGGGGTGGTGATCCATTTCCCTCCTTTCCCTGTTCAACTTGCCTTTGTTGCAAAAAAAAATTCCCATTCATTGCTCTGGACTAAATATAATATTTTCCACTAGGTCATATCTCTCTGGGCTTCTGGACTTCTCTCACTGATTAGCCAACAATTAGGTCCCTATCCAAGCACAACTTAATGGTTATTGTTTGGGCCTTGATGGCTCAGAGTGAATGTAAATAGCAACTATTTTTCCTTTGGCCAGAAACCCTAAGGGTCTTCCCCTCTCAGTTTGAATTTTTTTTTTATTAAAGGGGTCATGCCTTGGCTCACTTCTTAAACAGCCCTAATCACTGAATGAGCTTGTCTCAGTCAATGTGAGAACTAGGAAGACCTTAGCTTAAATAGACCAAGGTCTCCCACTGCATCCTGGGCCATCTCCAGTTGTCCTGATCTACATCTGGCCACTGGATCCAGATGGCCTTGGAGGACAAAGTGAAGTTAGTGTCTTTGCATAGCCCTCCCTCACGTAAATCCAATTGACTTGCAAGTCATGGCATCTTCTTCCTGATGTCATGGTCTTCTTTTAGAACACAAGAACAATCCACAGTCATTCACTTGCAATCTCTTCATCTTGGAAGATCAGCCTTGAAACTCAAACCTCAAACCTCAGAAGCATCCTCTAGCCCTGGGGCCAAAGTTTATACTGATTTTTGAAGGCAGAGGCAGAACTATACCAACCAGGCCTCCAACTCCTAACACAGAACTCTCCCCTTGATAGCATACCAAATTCACTATGGATAGATGATTTCAAAAAAACTGGGAAGACTTATATGAACTGATGCAAAGTGAAGTGTGAAGAACCAGGAGAACACTGCACACTGTATACTGTACAGCAATATTGTACAGTGATCAGCTGTGAATGACTTAGCTATTCTCAGCAATACAATGATCCAAGACAGTTCTGAAGGATTTATGATGGAAAAATGCTACTTCCAGAACTGATGAAGTCTGAATGCAAATCTGAGCATATTTTTTTCTTTATTTTTCTTGTGTTTTTTTTTGGGGGGGGGTTCTATTTTCTTTTGCAATATGGCTAATTTGGGAATATATTTTGCATGACTGAACATGTATAATCTATATCAAATTGCTTGCCTTTTCAAGGAAGGGAGTTAGCGAGGGAGAGAATTTGAAACTTAAAATTTTTTAAATTGAATGTTAAAAATTGTTTTTACATGTAATTGGAACAAAGCAAAATATAAAAATTTCCAACAATAATAACAAAAAGACTGTGCATGAGAATTCTCTTCTCCAGACTGATCTGTTTGATCATCTTCTATCATTCTTCAGAAAGCCTTTGAGCTTTGAATTCTGGGGGAAATAATGGATTCTTGCTTTAATGACAGGCCCTGCTACAGCCCACTTGGAGCTTAGATATCCCTGAGGACTTACATTTCATGGAAGACTGCTATATCAGTATGCCACCTTCAACTAATGGAGTGTCAACCTCTGGCAATTTTTATGAAATTTCTTCTACCTGAATTAAGACTCTGGGTGCAGTGTAGAGAAATCTGCATAATATAATGTCAGGCCATTTTAGATGTTTACATAAATTTGTGAGTATATGGTAAAAGTGTGTGGGGTGGGGGAGGTCCTCTTTAGCTTAGGAATTTGCAGCTATTTCAACAGAATATTTTATTGGAAAAATACATTCCTGTTAAACTGACAATTGCCCCCACCCTTGCACATTGATTTCTTTATTAAAAAATATTTATTTGTGCCTATTTATATAGACAGCCCAAGACCAGGTTTGAAAGCCATTTGTCTGGGAGAATGAAGTGCAGTTTTTCCATTTCTAAATTCTATAACCTATATCTAAATATAGAAAGGCTAGAAGGTATTTTAGATCTTTACACTAATCTGAACCCTATCTTAACCACACTAATCTGGTCAATATATCTTATTCTTCTAGGAACAATAACAATTAGACAGACTAACTTTCCTTCAATTAATCTTTATGTGGCATATTCTACAGTCCCTTCACCATCCTGGCCTGGTTGTCCTGTTTTGGTTGTAATCAAGCTTTTCCATGTTTTTTTTTCCTAATAATTGGATGCCCAGAACTGAGCATACTACTCTGTGTGTAGACTGATAATGGAAAAGTGCAGAGAGACTACTGACTGCTTGTATCCATGTATAAGTTGTATATTTTAATCCTGTTTTCATTATTTACCATTGTTTTATTTTCTTTTACTCATTCTCTCTATAGACCTCTTTTTGTTTCATCTGCAAAATAGAGATGCAATATCATATGTTCAATTTATTCACATAGAGTTTTCCAGAGGGTGAAATGAGATAACATTTGAAATCACTTTGAAAACTATAAAGCACTTTATGAATATAAAGCCTTGTGTTGATACTTTGAAATTCTGATGGATTTGTGTTTTCAATGATGTGTGTACTTTTCTTCCTCTTCCCCCATGCATAGCAAAACCCCTCTAGGCCTTGAGAGGGCTGATGAAAGGAGTTCTGGTCATCTCCTTGATGGATTTGTTTCCCGAGTATTTATTCTTTCTTTGGGACTTTGGTTGTCAACTAGAGATGAATAGATTGGCTTGGGCTAGTGTGGATCAAAATAGTATGAACTAGTTACTTGATACTGTTGAGGGTCAGAGCTACTCCTGTGTAGAGGATTATAAATTGAGGGCCAGTTGCAAACGTGTTTCTTTTGTCCATTTTCCCATTTCAGAGGAAAGACCATACAATAGTCTAGGGAAGGCAGGAGGGACTTGTCTGTGCTAGCAGCTGTTTTCATTTGCACTAGTGGAAGAGTGTCCCATGCAAGGGAGAAGCTAGGTGGTGCAGTGGAAAGATCTCGGGCCCTGGAGTCAGGAGGGCCTGAGTTCAAATACGACCTCAGACATTTGACACTTGTTAGCTGTGTAAACCTGGGCAAGTCACAACTCCAATTACCTCATCAAAAGAATGTTTGTTCCAATAGATTTATAAGTACTTAAAGAATCAAAGAAGTACATGAAATAAACTTTCTTGTTTGTTTGATGATTAAGCCCCTTGACCTGCCCCAGTATCTTCATCTAAGCATGAATGCTATTGAAAAGGACTTTCAATGTAGGCTTATTTAGACACACCAGAAGAATGGGCATGATGGAGAAGGGCATTCCCTGCTTTGTTTTATTTTTAGCAAATCCCTGAAACAATGTGTTGACATTTGCCTCTTTTTTTTATTAATATCAAAATTCCTCAATACTTGTGATCTCCTAGAAAACTACCTCCAGTTCTAAGTTCCTTGCAGGATAAAATTCTTTGGAAACTACAACTAGTTTACTATATTTTCTTTTACTTGTCAGCCAGAGGAAAGGCACATTTAGTTTCATGCAAAGAGATCTAAAGAAACAAATGGAAAATCAAATTGATTCTCATTCTATCCCCCACCCCAGCTCACTTTTTTAAGAAATGTTAAGATAGAATTTTAAAATTATCATAGTCTAAAGCATTTGTACTAATCTGAAAGGGTAAACTTGTCAAGTCTTTCTTTTACTATCAATTCTAAAATAATGTCCTGCTCCTCTCTCTTTTAATCAGCCTAAGGACTCCTCTTTGAAGTAAATAGAAAGATTACCAGACAAAGGAAAAGCATCCTTGACTGATCCACCTAGGACCAGATTAAGTTAATGATGATCAGGAATAAGTCTCTAATCACTTCAGTTAATGGGACCATCACTTGAAATCACTTTGGATCAGCTGAAAATGAGAACTCTTAAAAGGAGTGGTCATAAAGGGAACAAATGGTGTTATGAAAAAGATTTTCCAGGGTTATGTGAAAGTTAAATGACTATTGTTCTGTTTGATGGGGAAAATGCTAAATGAACTTTACCCTGTATCCTGTAATTATATTTGATGTTCTTGTGGAATTTTATCCACTTTTTTTGAGAATATCACAATTTTTAACCCCAAAATACTTTATCATAAAGACATTTTCAGGGCCTTTGGTTAACTTGTCTGTCTTTGATTCTCTGTCTTGCTTTCTGTCTCTCTCTTCCTCCCTCCCTTCCTCTTCCTCCTCTTCCTCTTCCTCCTCCTCCTCCTATTCTTCTTCTTATTCTTCTTCTTCTCCTCCTCCTCCTCCTCCTCTGTCTCCTCCTCCTCCCCCTTCTTCTTCTTCTTTTTTTTTTGAATTATATCTTTTATTTTTATACAAGCTACAATCCCCCATTACAGCCATATTCTTTGTTCTCTTGGAGAACCACCCCTTATAAAGATAAATGAAAAGTTCAGTAAATCTAATCAATGTTTCCAAAAACTGTAACATGACCTGCAGAATTCTACATCTGGAGTCCCCCTATAAAAAGGGTAAAAGATTTTCCTCACATTTCTTCTTTGGGGCCAAGCTTGGTCATTAGAATTTAGCAGCATTTAGTTTTGATTGGTTTTGTTGTTGTTGTTGTTGTTGTTGTTGTTTATGTTATTTTTCTAGTTCTGCTTACCTCATTTTGTATCAGTTCACATATTTCTTCTCATGTTTCTGTGTATTCATCACATTCATCATTTGTTACAGCACAGTGGCATTGTATTACTTTCATTTACCACAGTAAACGGACATCTGCTTTGTTTCCAGTTCTTTCCAACTGCAAAGAGTGAAGCTTCATATGTTTGGGTGTATATAAGACCTTGCTTTTGGCGTTGACCTTCTTTGGGTTTTTTCCTGGAGAAGTGGATTAAGTCTATATGGACATTTTCATCATTCTCTCTGCATAATTTCAAGATGCCTTGTTGGACTAATTCTTAGCTAAACCAACACCACATTAATATGCTCTTATTTTCACAATGCCTCCCACATCAACAACCCTCCTCTCTTATCAACTCTGTCATTTAGCTGGCCAAAAAGTAAAAACTTGAGTTTTTTTTTAAATTTGCATTTCTCTTATTATTAGTAAGTTATACCATTATTTCTTTTTTTTGGTATTTAACATTGGAATAATAATTTTATTTTATTTTTAATGGTATTTTTTTAATTTATTTTTTTGTTTTCAACATTTACTTCCACAAGATTTTGAGTTCCAAATTTTCACCCCATCTTGCCCCTCCCCCCCACCCCAAGATGGCATGCATTCTGAATACCCCTTCCCCTAGTCTGCCTTCCCTTCTATCTCTCCCCTCTTCTCTTATCCCCTTCCCCTTCAATTTTCCTGTAGGGCAGGATGGATTTCTATACTCTGTTTCCTGTATTTCTTATTTCCCAGTTGCATGTGAAAACATTTTTTTTAAACATGTGTTTTTTAAACTTTGGGTTCCAAATTTTCTGCCTTCCTTCCTCCCCACCCACCCTCATTGATAAGGCAAGCAACTAAATATAGGTTATATATGTGCAGTTATGCAAAACACTTCCATAGTAGACATGCTGTGAAAAACTAACTCTATTTCCCTTAATCCTATCCCACCTCCCATTTATTCTATTCTTTCTTTTGACCCTGTCTTTCCTCAGAAGTATTTGCTTCTGATTACCCCCTTTCCCAATCTGCTCTCCTCTCTAACATCCCCCTACTCTCTTGTCCCCTTCCCCCTCCCCCTTATTTTCCTGTAGGGTAAGACAGATTTCCATACCCAATTGAGTGTGTATGTTATTCCCTCCTTAAGTCAAATCCTATGAGAATAAGATTCAGTCATTCCCTCTCACCTTCCCCCATTTCCCCTCCATTGTAAGAGCCTTTTCTTTTCTGTTTCTTTTGTGAGATGATTTACCCCATTCTACCTCTCCTTTTCTCCTTCTCCTACTTTAATCCTCTCTCACCCCTTAATTTTATTCTCCAGATATGACCCCTTCATTTTAAAGTTACCCTGTGCCCTCTATCTATCTATCTATCTATCTATCTATCTATCTATCTATCTATCT